>NW_019243472.1:0-1596 GCF_002742605.1 Olea europaea var. sylvestris | reverse complement strand
AGTCTAATTCGATTGGAATCGAGCCAATGAAAAGTTGTTTTTGATTTCATGATAACTACAGGTTTGTTCGTTATTGGCGAATTACTAATCTAATTCGATTGGAATCGAGCAATTGTAAAGTTGTTTTTGAATTCATGATCACTTCGGGTTTGTTCATTTTTGGCGAAATGCTAGTCTTATTCGATTGGAATCAAGCCAATGAAAAGTGGTTTTTGATCTCTTGATAACTTCAGGCTTGTTCGTTTTTGACAAATTGCTAGTCTAATTCGATTGGAATCGAGCCAATGAAAAGTGGTTTTTGATCTCATAATAACTTTTGATTTGTTCGGTTTTGGCAAATTGCTCGTCTAATTCGATGGGAATCAAGCCAATGAAACGTCTAATTCGATTGGAATCGAGCCAATGAAAAGTGGTTTTTGATTTCATGATCACTTCGGGTTTGTTAGTTTTTTATCGAATTGCTAGTCTAATTTGATTGAAATCGACCTATTGAAAAATTGTTTTTGATCTTGTGATAACTTCGGGTTCGTTCATTTTTGGCTAATTGCTAGTCTAATTCGACTGGAAATGACCAAATGAAAAGTGGTTTTTGATTTCATGATGACTTCAGGTTTGTTCAGTTTTGGTGAATTGCTAGTCCAATTCGATTGGAATCGAGCCAATGAAAAGAGGTTTTTAATTTCATGATCACTTCAAGTTTGTTCGTTTTTGGTGAATGGCTAGTCTAATTCGATTAGAATTGAGCTAAAGAAAAGTGGTTTTTGATCTCATGATAACTTTGGGTTTGTTCGTTTCCGGCGAATTGCTAGTCTAATTCGATTGGAATCGAGGCAATGAAAAGTTGTTTTTGATTTCATGATCACGTAGGGTTTGTTCATTTTTAGTGAGTTACTAGTCTAATTCGATTGGAATCGAGCTAATGAAAAGTAGTTTTTGATGCCATGATAACTTTGAGTTTGTTCATTTTTGGCGAATTACTAGTTTAATTCGATTGGAATCGAGCCAATGAAAAGTGGTTTGTGATTTCATGACAACTTCGGGTTTGTTCGTTTCTAGCGAATTGATAGTCTAACTCAATTGTAATCGAGCCAATGAGAAGTGGTTTTTGGTTTCATGATAACTTCGGGTTTGTTCATTTTTGGTGAATTGCTAGTCTATTTCGATTGGAATTGAGCAAATGAAAAGTGGTTTTTGATTTCATGATAACTTCAGGTTTTTTCATTTTTGGCAAATTGCTAGTCTAACTCGATTGGAATCGAGCCAATGAAAATTTATTTTTGATTTAATGATAACTTCAGGTTTGTTCATTTTCGGCGAATTGCTAGTCCAATTCAATTGGAATCGAGCCAATGAAAAGAGGTTTTTGATATTACGATCACTTCAGGTTTGTTCGTTTTCGGTGAATTGCTAGTCTAATTCGATTGGAATTGAGCTAATGAAAAGTGGTTTTTGGTCTCATGATAACTTTCGATTTGTTCGTTTTTGGCAAATTGCTCGTCTAATTTGATTGGAATCAAGCTAATGAAACGTCTAATTCGATTGGAATCGAGCCAATGAAAAGTGGTTTTTGATTTCATGATCACTTCGGGTTTGTTC
>NW_019243471.1:0-1596 GCF_002742605.1 Olea europaea var. sylvestris | reverse complement strand
AATCAACATGCCAAATTTCGGTCCATTCCGACACCGTCCGACAGATGACGAAATTGTCCCTAGTGCAATTTTACTTTGTAAATTTTCCATCGAGCACTTCCTCAACCTGACATATTTAATACGGAAATTAATTATTTCAAGGCCTAAATGATGGAATTTGCCTAAAATCCCGAGATCCCGGGTCTATGCACTGAGTCCGATTTCTAGTGCCGTTTTCCAATCAACCTGCCAAATTTCGGCCCATTCCGACACCGTCCGACAGATGACGAAATTGTCCCTAGTGAAATTTTTCTTTGTAAATTTTCCATCCAGCACTTCTTCAACCTGACATAATTAATACAGAAATTAATTATTCTGAGGCCTAAACGATGGAATTTGGCTAAAATCTCGTGATCCCGAGTCTGTGCCCCGAGTCCAATTTTTGGGGCCGTTTCCAATCAACCTGCCAAATTTCGGCCCATTCCGACACCGTTGCGACAAATGACGAAATTGCCTCTGGTGCAGTTTTGCGTTGTTAATTTTTTGTCCAACACATCGTCAACCTGACATATTTAATGCGTAAATTAATTAATCGGAGGCCTAAACGAAGAAATTAGGCTAAAATACCGTGATCCCGGGTCTGTGCCCCGAGTCCAATTTCTCGGGCCGTTTCTAATCAACCAGCCAAATTTCGGCCCACTCGGACATCGTCGCGACAAATGATGTAATTGCCACTGGTACGGTTTTTCTTTTTTAATTTTCTGTCCAACACTTCTTCAACCTGACATAATTTATATGAAAATTAATTATTCGGAGGCCTAAACGAAGGAATTTGGGTAAAACCTCATGATCCCGGGTCTGTTCGTCGAGACCAATTTCTCAGGCCGTTTCCAATCAACCTGCCAAATTTCGGCCCAATCCGATATCGTCGCGACAAATGACCAAATTGCCCCTGGTGCAGTTTTGCGTTGTTAACTTTCTGTACAACACATCTTCAACCTAACACAATTAATACGAAAAATAATTATTCGGAGGCCTAAACGAAGTAATTTGTCTAAAATCCGGTGATCCCAGGTCTACGCCCCGAGTCCAATTTCTGGGGCCGTTTCCAATCAACCTGCCAAATTTCGGCCCATTCCGACGCCGTCGCGACAAATGACGAAATTGCCCCAGGTGCGGTTTTTCTTTGTTAATTTTCTGTCCAAAACTTCTTCAACCTAACATAATTAATACGAAAAATTAATTATTTCGAGGCCTAAACGATGAAATTTGGCTAAAATCCCGTGATCCTGGGTCTGTGCCCCGAGTACAATTTCTCTAATCGTTTCAAATCAACTTGCCAAATTTCTGCCCATTCGGACACCGTCGCGACAATTGACGAAATTGCCCCTGGTTCGGTTTTTCTTTTTCAATTTTCTGTCCAACATTTCTTCAACCTGACATAATTAATGCGAAAATTAATTATTCGGAGGTCTAAACGAAGGAATTTGGCTAAAACCCCGTGAACCTGGGACTGTGCCCCGAGACCAATTTCTGGGGCCGTTTCCAATCAACCTACCAAATTTTGGCCCAATCCGACACCGTTGTGACAAATGACCAAATTACCCCTGGTGCAGT
>NW_019243470.1:0-1596 GCF_002742605.1 Olea europaea var. sylvestris | reverse complement strand
ACATTTCCAAAAAGTACTTACGGGCCCAAAACGGACACCGTGTGCAAAAGTTACGCTCAATTCTTCGTACGCCGACAATCAAAACGTTCCAAATATGCAAGTGCTCACACTTTCAAAAAATGGTCGAAATCCCTCATACCTCACGACGAAGTGGTGAGTTCAATCCATAACGGTCGCTACATTTCCAAAAAGTACTTACGGGCCCAAAACGGACACCGTGTGCAAAAGTTCGCTCAAATCTTCGTACGCCGACAATCCAAACGTTCCAATGCTCACACTTTCGAAAAATGGTCGAAATCCCTCATACGTCACGACGAAGTGGTGAGTTCAATCCATAACGGTCGCTACATTTCCAAAAAGTACTTACGGGCCCAAAACGGACACCGTGTGCAAAAGTTACGCTCAATTCTTCGTACGCCGACAATCCAAACGTTCCAATGCTCACACTTTCGAAAAATGGTCGAAATCCCTCATACGTCACGACGAAGTGGTGAGTTCAATCCATAACGGTCGCTACATTTCCAAAAAGTACTTACGGGCCCAAAACGGACACCGTGTGCAAAAGTTACGCTCAATTCTTCGTACGCCGACAATCCAAACGTTCCAATGCTCACACTTTCGAAAAATGGTCGAAATCCCTCATACGTCACGACGAAGTGGTGAGTTCAATCCATAACGGTCGCTACATTTCCAAAAAGTACTTACGGGCCCAAAACGGACACCGTGTGCAAAAGTTACGCTCAATTCTTCGTACGCTGACAATCCAAACGTTCCAAATATGCAAGTGCTCACACTTTCGAAAAATGGTCAAAATCCCTCATACATCACGACGAAATGATGAGTTCAATCCATAACGGTCGCTACATTTCCAAAAAGTACTTACGGGCCCAAAACGGAGACCGTGTGCAAAAGTTACGCTCAATTCTTCATACGCCGACAATCCAAACGTTCCGATGCTCACACTTTCGAAAAATGGCCGATATTCCTCATACGTCACGACGAAGTGGTGAGTTCAATCCAAAACAGTCGCTACATTTCCAAAAAGTACTTACGGGCCCAAAATGGACACCGTGTGCAAAAGTTACGCTCAATTCTTCGTACGCCGACAATCCAAGCGTTCCAAATATAAAAGTGCTCATTCGATCGAAAAATGGCCGATATTCCTCATACGTCACGACGAAGTGGTGAGTTCAATCCAAAACAGTCGCTACATTTCCAAAAAGTTCTTACGGGCCCAAAACGGAGACCGTGTGCAAAAGTTACGCTCAATTCTTCGTACGCCGACAATCCAAGCGTTCCAAATATAAAAGTGCTCATTCGATCGAAAAATGGCCGATATTCCTCATACGTCACGACGAAGTGGTGAGTTCAATCCAAAACAGTCGCTACATTTCCAAAAAGTACTTACGGGCCCAAAATGGACACCGTGTGCAAAAGTCACGCTCAATTCTTCGTACGCCGACAATCCAAATGTTCCAAATTTGCAAGTGCTCACACTTTCGAAAAATGGCCAAAATCCCTCATACGTCACGATGAAGTGGTGAGTTCAATCTAAAACGGTCGCTACATTTCCAAAAAGGACTTACGGGCCCAAAA
>NW_019243469.1:0-1596 GCF_002742605.1 Olea europaea var. sylvestris | reverse complement strand
GTTGTTCATCGGTAATGACTGCGTAACACATCATTTGATCTAAATTGGTTGCACCCCTTCCAAAACATTTAATAGGTTTCATAAAACAACCTTGGAACATATAACAATGTGATATACAACCCTGTCTCGTTCTAAACTCGAGACATTTAAGTCCTATTTTTAATGTGCGTTTGCATGAAATCAACCTCAAATTGATAAAGATTGCTAGTTACAACTCTGTAATACTGAACCAGTTTAATATTCCTAATACACCAAAAACAGTACATCCACACACCAAAAAATTATTAATTTATAATAACAATTGTTCACATTACCACGGAATAAGAACCAATAGCATTACAACCAATATCAGAGGACAAACCGATGAACCCAAAATATTGATTTCAGTTTGTAGTTGGTGGTTCTCTTCCTTTGCACTTCCTCCTATTATGCCCAGAAGTGTGACATAAAGAACACCTCATCGCCATTCATTTCCTTGATGAAGTGCATCAGAAGATGTCATTGTGTTGGACAGTGTCAACATTTCATTTGTCTCCTTTCTCTACTTCTTTTTTGGTATTCCAGCGTTCTTAGTATATACAAGAGGTATCTGGGGATTGAGTCTAGGATTCAGTCATGAATCTGGGCTTGTAACTGGCGATATTTTTGGTATACATGTCCGAATGTTATATATATAGACACACATTGTTGCATGGTGTACCTGTTAATTTCCGTAGTCGACATGAACAAGTCCCAGCAATCAAGTCAACCGCTACTAAAGTTTAAGTTTCATGATGTCGAATTTGGAACTTTTGGTTCCTTGAATAGTCAGCGTATTCAGATGGCGAAAGAGTTGAATTTTTCTAAATGATTTTCATTATTTTGTGACTTACAACTCCCCTCCATTTGTTGCATGCTTCCATCCTTTTCAAAATTCATTGTATCAAATATATTCGAATCTCCTCTAACGTTGACAAGATTGGCTTCTCCCTTGCACTCATGATAGTCACATTAAAGGACTCGAATAAATTGTTCAGAAGTATATCACAGTTATTTCCCACTTTGAAATTTACTCCAATGTTCTGCCGGCTTCAACTGCAACCAACTGTACGTAGTAGCAGGCCCAGTCCTGCTTAGAGGCGGATGAGGCCTGCACCTTAGGCCCAAAATCTAAGGGGGCCTCGTATTGCTGGCCCAATTTTTTTTCTTTGAATAATGGCAGCCGAGGCCCAGTAAGACTGCAAGAGTAGTCCAAAACTCTCAAGCTCAAGCCCGTATCCTGATCCATTATCCATTTTCCCCAAAATTCCCAAATTGAAATCCATTTTTCCCAAACGCTTCGTCGCTTCCGTCTGACCGTCTTTCTAGCTCGACTTCTCCTACTTCCGCTTCCAGACTCCAAAGTTCCAGACTTTCAGTTCCAGTATTCTAGAATCCCATATTTTCTCGCTTGGTTAGTTGGCTACTTAGCTTCGCAGTTCGCTAAAGCCTCGAGTCTGTCTCTCGCCCGCGCACACTCACATAGAGAGCGAAGGCTAGGCATATTTTGGCAATCATAGAAATTCGGGTTGGTTGAACCATTTAGAGAGAGAAGTGTATTAAGGCTCAAATTGCAGT
>NW_019243468.1:0-1597 GCF_002742605.1 Olea europaea var. sylvestris | reverse complement strand
TCAAGTAAGTTAAGTTCATTTGATGCATTGCTGTTGGTGTTCTGCTGTTTCTATCTAGATTTTTGTCAATAGATGGGTGTGGATTTGTTTTAGTGTATACATGCTTGGGCTTTTGAGTGCATGTATGTAAACATATGTTCCTTTCCATCTGATGATCTGACATGGGAACCATGTGTGGCTAGGCAAGTGAGCGTCGGTGTGAGGAGTTAATAACACAAGTTCCCGAGTCTACTAGGCCACTTCTGAGGCAAATTGAAGCTATGCAGGTTCTACCGTGTATTGGATCAAGTTGTTAAATGATTGTTTTTTTGCATGTAGTCCGACTTGATTTGCTCTAACATTATTGCAGGAGACAGCTTCTAGGAGGGCAGAAGCTTGGGCTGCTGTTGAAAGGTCCCTCAATTCCCGGCTTCAGGTTTGAAAATATTTTTCTTTCTACTTATCGTGTTATAGTTTAGACTTCTAAGACATTTTTAATATGAATTTACAGGAAGCAGAGGCCAAAGCTGCAGCTGCTGAGGAAAAGGAGCGATCTATTAATGAGCGTTTATCTCAAACTTTATCACGAATAAATGTTCTTGAAGCTCAGGTTCTCTTTCTTTTACTTGGTGCTAGCCGTGGAGCTCATTTAGATCATTAGTTAATGTTGGGAACTTTGCAGATATCTTGTCTTAGGGCTGAGCAGACACAGCTAACAAGATCTCTTGAAAAAGAGAGACAGAAGGCAGCAGAACATAGGCAAGAATATCTTGCTCTGAAGGAGGAAGCTGACACTCATGAAGGTCATGTGAAACAGCTTGAAGAAGAAATTAGGGAACTAAGAAGGAAACACAAAGAGGAGTTGCAAGACGCACTGTCACACCAGGAACTTCTGCAGCAGGTAGTATGTCATTATTAGTTCCTTTATGATATATGATAAAGCTACCAATTTTGCACCTTATATTTTGCTCTTCTTAAATGTACTGTTTCTTGGGAACTCATTGAGATGGCCGTTCCTTTTCATGCTTTATATTCCTTGACTACCGAGATAATAGTCTGGGTATGGCGCAAGTCTTTGCTTCACAGTACGAGAAAGAAGATTTTTCAGTAGCTTGCATCTTAGCTAGTTATTTTTAATCTTATTTTTTGTGGAAGAGGAAATCGACTTTCCTCAAATTTGATCCTCAATAATTCTTTTTTAGCTAGAACATTAGACCGTTGAAATGATATTTGGAATCCGTCTTATTCCTCTAATTCTATTGGAAATAACTTGGAATGACCTGTGCTATCTGTTGTACTCCAATTCCATATAATTTTCTCCTCTACTCTTCCCCCCACATTTCTTAATGTAACCTGCATAAATGCATTTTTTTTCCATATGGTTCGAAGAACTACTACCAAAACTGAAGAAAAATCAATTCCATGCAACCTTCAGAGTTCAGTGCATGTATAAGCATGTAAATTCAGGCTTTCTTTTCCTCATTTGTTCTAAGGGCTGTCACTTTCATTCAAAGATAAAATGAGTCTACCTGTTAAACATAGCACTGTGGTTTAAGTGGTGGACTTCTGTGGTGGAACACCATGTCCATGATTTCTTATTTGATGAGCTTTTGCTTTT
>NW_019243467.1:1129-1597 GCF_002742605.1 Olea europaea var. sylvestris | reverse complement strand
GTCGCGAAAAATGACGAAATCGCCCTCGGCGCGACTTTTTTTCCCATCAATCATTCAAATTTTAGCCGATTCCGACACCGTCGTGAAAAATGACGAAATTGCCCCCGGCTCGATTTTTATTTCCCATCAATCAGTCAAATTTTAGACGATTCCAAAACCGTCGCGAAAAATGACGAAATCGACCCCAGCGCGATTTTTTTTCCGATGAATCGATCAAATTTGAGCCCATTTCGACATCGTCGCGAAAAATGATGAAATCGCCCCCGGCGCGATTTTTGTTTCCCATCAATCAGTCAAATTTTAGCCGATTTCGAAACTGTTGCGAAAAATGACGAAATTGCCCCCGGCGCGATTTTTGTTTCCGATCAATCGTTCAAATTTGTGCCCATTTCAACACCGTTGGGAAAAATAACGAAATCGCACCCTGCGCGATTTTTGTTTCCGATCAATCTGTCAAATTTGAGCCCA
>NW_019243467.1:0-1077 GCF_002742605.1 Olea europaea var. sylvestris | reverse complement strand
GTCGCGATAAATTACGAAATCGCCCCCGGCGCGATTTTTGTTTCCCATCAATCAGCCAAATTTTAGCCGATTCCGACACCGTCGCGAAAAATGACGAAATTCCCTCGGGGCGATTTTTGTTTCCCATCAATCAGTCAAATTTTAGATAATTCCAAAACCGTCGCAAAAAATGACGAAATTGCACCCGGCGCGATTTTTTTTCCGATGAATCGGTCAAATTTGAGCCCATTTCGACACCGTCGCGAAAAATGACGAAATCGCCCCCGGCGCGATTCTTTTCCCATCAATCAGTCAAATTTTAGCCGATTCCAACACCGTCGTGAAAAATGACGAAATTGCCCCGGGCGCGATTTTTTTCCAATCAATCGGACAAATTTGATCCCATTTCGACACCGTCGCGAAAAATGACGAAATCTCCCCCGGCGCGATTTTTGTTTCCCATCGATCAGTCAAATTTTAGTCGATTCCGACACCGTCGCGAAAATTGACGAAATTGCTCCCGACGCGATTTTTGTTTCCCATCAATCAGTCAAATTTTAGATGATTCAAAAACCGTCGCGAAAAATGACGAAATCGACCCCGGCACGATTTTTTTCCGATGAATCGTTCAAATTTGAACCCATTTCGACACCGTCGCGAAAAATGACGAAATCGCCCCCGGCGCGACTTTTTTTTCCCATCAATCAGTCAAATTTTAGCCGATTCCGACACCGTCTCGAAAAATGACGAAATTGCCCCCGGCGCGATTTTTGTTTCCCATCAATCAGTCATGTTTCAGCCGATTCCGACACCGTCGCGAAAATTGACGAAATTGCTCCGGCGCGATTTTTGTTTCCCATCAGTCTGTCAAATTTTAGACGATTCCAAAACCGTTGCGAAAAATGACGAAATCGACCTCGGGGCGATTTTTTTTCCGATGAATCGGTCAAATTTGAGCTCATTTCAACACCGTCGCGAAAAATGACGAAATCGCCCCCGGGGCGAATTTTTTACCATCAATCAGTGAAATTTTAGCCGATTTCGACACCGTCGCGAAAAATGACGAAATTGCCCCCGGCGCGATTTTTGTTTCCCATC
>NW_019243466.1:1036-1597 GCF_002742605.1 Olea europaea var. sylvestris | reverse complement strand
CATCAAAATCAATCCCCTCAACTTGAGTATACCCCTGAGCAACTAATCTCGCCTTATTCCTAATTATAGTACCTTGGTCATCTGTCTTGTTCTTAAAGATCCACTTGGTACCAATAATATTACAATTTTCAGGTCTAAGAACTAAGATCCACACATTATTCCTAGCAAATTGATTTAGCTCCTCATGCATCGCATTCACCCAACACTCATCACTAAGGGCCTCTTCAACTTTCTTAGGCTCAACTTGAGACTGGCTAGTGTAAGCTAGATTATTTAGAACTCTCCTACGAAGTCTCATCCCTTCATCTAGATCCCCAATGATATTATCCTTAGGATGATTAGACTTAACCCTATTCGATGGTTCCTTAGGATGTTTATCTAGATTTTGTGGAAGTGTTTCCTTTCAGATGTTTCAGGTTTCTTACGAGATGATTCAGGCACAGGTAGCTCAGTAGGATCACTTGAACTCAAAAGATCACCATCTTTATCACATTTTTCAGCACTCTTCCCCTCACTCACAGCATCATCTATCACAACATTTATAGACTCCATCACCACACG
>NW_019243466.1:0-1016 GCF_002742605.1 Olea europaea var. sylvestris | reverse complement strand
ATTTATAGACTCCATCACCACATGGGTACGTAAGTTATACACTCTAAATGCTCGGCTATTCCTAGAGTACCCTAGGAAGATCCCTTCATCACTCTTTGATTCAAACTTACTCAAGTTCTCTCTATCCCGCAAAATGTAGCACTTACTCCCAAATACTCGAAAATACTTAACAATAGGCTTTTTACCCTTAAGAATTTCATATGGGGTCTGATCAGTCTTAGGTCTAAGGTAGACTCTATTGATGATGTGGCATGCAGTGTTAATAGCTTCTCCCCAAAAGTGTAGGGCTAATTCCTTGCCATGAAGCATGGCTCTAGCCATGTCCTGAAGGACACGATTCTTCCTTTCAACTACCCCATTTTGTTGCGGAGTGATAAGGGAAGAGAACTCATGCAATATCCCTTCGTCCATACAGAAACTCTCAAGATTAAAGTTCTCAAACTCTTTTCCATGGTCACTACGCATCCTAGACACTTTGAGATTCAGTTCATTGCTAAGCCGTTTACACAGAGACTTTATGAGGTCATAAGCATCAGATTTTTCCCTAAACAATTCTATCCAAGTAAACCTCGAGAAGTCGTCTACCACGACAAGAATGTATCGCTTACCACCAAAACTCTCAGTCCTAGAAGGTCCCATCAAATCCATGTGTACCAACTCCAGGGGTCTTTTGGTCAGAATTTTAGTAGTCTTCTTATGGCTCCCCTTAAGTTGTTTACCTAGTTGACATGGTTCACACACAACATTTTCACTAGGAACTATCTTAGGCAACCAATCTATCAATTCTTTCTTAGCCAACTGCTCTAGACTCTTATAGTTCAAATGACCTAATCTTTTGTGCCAGAGCTCACTCACATCAATTTTAGCACTCCTACACACATAGTTAGAATCAGGTAATACCCCATAACAATTGTCAGATGTTCTAACCCCTTGAAGGACTATCCCACCGGATGAATCATACACGGTACATCTCTTCTGCACAAAACTAACCTCAAAGTCGTCATCACAAATCTGAC
>NW_019243465.1:0-1597 GCF_002742605.1 Olea europaea var. sylvestris | reverse complement strand
TGGTTTTGTAGACACTAATCCAATACTATATTCTGATAATCAAAGTGCAATCCATTTGAGTAAGAATCCCATGTTCCATGATAGAACGAAGCATGTTGATGTAAAATATTACTTTATAAGGGATATTATATCAAAAGGATTGCTGAAAATAAATAAAATACATACTTTGTATAATCCATCAAATATGGGAACTAAGGTGATACCTTTAAATAAGTTCAAAACTATTTAAAGATGTTATCTGTTGATTCTTTTCACTGATTGTACAGGTACTTGGAGCAAATGACATTATAAATGTTTGTGAAGCTCATGGGTGCACTATAGCCTTAAATTTTGGAAGCAATGTGGAGATTGTTGAGAATTAAAACTGTTGACCCACTGCCTATTATGGTGTGCTTCCAAAATATTGAAGAAAACGTGTTTTTAAACAATAACAACTTCTTTAGTGAAGCTTTCATCCAGATTTCGACAGCTGGCATAATGATATCCATTAGATCAAATTATATTGACTTGCAATATATAAATCTTGGACTATTCTGATTGGGACGACAGCTTCAATTTTTGAGAGATAAATTCATTTTGAAGTCCGATCTCTGCTCTCTCTTCTTCCCTACGACAAAGCCCTTCTTCTTTGTGATTTTGGGTTCTTTATTTTGGAGATTTTTGGGAGAAATATTATTGGTTTTGGGACAGACTTTCTGGTCGATTTTCTTTCCTATGTGGAGACTATATTTTTGGTGATTTTCAGATTTGTGAGAGAGACATTATTCTTGGTTTTAGAGTCGGCTTTTTTGGTTCTCTTCTTGGTGAAGACTTCCTTCTCCTTTGTGGATTAGGGTGGATTCTTGAGTGTTTTCAGCAATTAAATCTAGGAAATCGTGTAATTCTATAGATGCATATAGTAGGGTGCTCTTCTCTGTTGATTGTGTATGAATCTTAGTGATTCTATGAGGGTAGTTCGATTTTGGTGATCTATGTGATCCAGATTTTGATTCCTTAGTGGAGTGAGGCTTGATTGTGCCTTATTTTAAAGATAAATCTTGGTGACTTTATTTCTGTAGTATTGCTGAAACATTATTGTATTTTACTGCCTGATTTTTGGGGTTTTATAGTGCAATCGAGTTTTATCCATTTTAATGGATGCTCAACAAGGGAATATGCGTTAGAAGTGGTCGACGAACCTCTGGGGCTTCGGCCGAAAAAATCTTGTGCTCATTTTACAATTTTCTGCACTTTATTTTACTGTTTGTGTTTGTTTGAATCTTGATTAATTCTTGGACGCTCCTCGACCTTTCAGTTTTACATTCACAATTGTGATGACTCGTGAATATTTGGATATGATTAATTAATTAATTAATTGAAATGCATAATTGTCGAATTAAGTTTAATTGAATTATGTCTAATATAGATGTATTTTTTTAACTAAAATGTGTTAAGTTTTAATTGGGTTAAATAAAATTTAGATTAATTTATTTTCAGATTTTTTTTATTGTTATTTTTTGGTAAACGGTTTGGCAGTTTGAAACGTTTTGCGAAGATTGAATCTTAAATCAAACCACTTCAAAGCGCTTTGGTTTGGTTCAAAACCAAACCGTTGACA
>NW_019243464.1:0-1597 GCF_002742605.1 Olea europaea var. sylvestris | reverse complement strand
ACAATGTCGGAATGGGACGAAATTTGGCAGGTTGATTGGAAACGGTCCCAGAAATTGGACTCGGGGCACGAACCCAGGATCACGAGATTTTAGCAAAATTCCTTCGTTTAGGCCTCCGAATAATTAATTTTCGTATTAATTATGTCTGGTTGAAGAAGTGTTGGGCAAAAAATTAAAAAAGAAAAACCGTACCAGGGGCAATTTCGTCATTTGTCGCGACGATGTCGGAATGGGCCGAAATTTGGTAGGTTGATTGGAAACGGCCCGAGAAATTAGACTTGGGGCACAGACCTAGGATCATGGGATTTTAGCCAAATTTCTTCGTTTAGGCCTCCGAATAATTAGTCTCCGTGTTAATTATGTCAGGTTGAAGATGTGTTGGACAGAAAATTAATTATTAAAATCCGCACCAGGGGCAAATTCGTCATTTGTTGTGACGGTGTCAGAATGGGCCGAAATTTGGCATGTTGATAATAAACGGCCCCAGAAATTGGAGTCGGGGCACAGACCCGAGATCAGGGATTTTAGTCAAATTCCGTCGTTTTGGCCTCCAAATAATTAATATTCGTGTTAATTATGTCAGGTTGAAGATGTGTTGGATCGATAATTAACAAAGAAAAGCCGCACCAGGGGCAATTTCGTCATTTGTCACGACAGTGTCGGAATGGGCCGAAATTTGGCATGTCGATTGGAAACGGCCCCAGAAATTGGACTCGGCGTACAGACTCGGGATCACGAGATTTTAGCCAAATTTCTCTGTTTAGGCCTCCGAATAATTAATTTCCGTATTAATTATGTCAGGTTGAAGATGTTTTGGACAGAAAATTAACAAAGAAAAGCCGCACCAGGGGCAATTTCATCATTTGTCGCGACGGTGTCATAATGGGCCGAAATTTGGCAGGTTGATTGGAAACGGCCCCAGAAATTGGAGTCGGGGCACAAACACGGGATCACGAGATTTTAGCCAAATTCCTTCGTTTGGGCTTTCGAATAATTAATTTTCGTAATAATTATGTTAGGCGAGGAAGTGTTGTAAAGAAAATTAACAAAGAAAAACTGCACCAGGGGCAATTTCGTCATTGGTCACGACGGTGTCGAAATTGGCCAAAATTTGGCAAGTTGATTGGAAACGGCCCCAGAAATTGGAGTCGGGGCGTAAACCCGAGATCTCGGGATTTTAGCCAAATTCCTTCGTTTAGGCCATCGAATAATTAATTTCCGCAATCATTATGTGAGGTTGAAGAAGTGTTGGACAGCAAATTAACAAAGAAAAACTGCACCAGGGACAATTTTGACATTTGTCGCGACGGTGACGGAATGGTTCGAAATTAGGCAGGTTGATTGGAAACAGTCCCAGAATTTGGAGTCGGGGCACAGACCCATGATCACGGGATTTTAGCCAAATTCCTTCATTTAGGCCTCTGAATAATAGATTTTCGTATTAATTATATCAGGTTGAAGAAGTGTTGAATTGAAAATTAACAAAGAAAAACGGCACCTGGGGCAATTTTGTCATTTGTTGCGACAATGTCGAAATGGGCCGAAATTTGGCAGGTTGATTGGAAACGGCCCAAGAAATTGGACTCGAGCACAGACC
>NW_019243463.1:33911-91045 GCF_002742605.1 Olea europaea var. sylvestris | reverse complement strand
TTAAGAATATTTACATGTACCAAAGGTAAAAGTTATTATGTAAAGTACGTGGCCCTCGAAACTTAAGTTCGGGGCGTCACATGAAAAGTGGTTTTTGATTTTTTGATGACTTCGGGTTTGTTCATTTTTTGACGAATTGCTAGTCTAATTCGATTGGAATGGAGCCAATTAAAAGTGGTTTTTGATTTCATGATAACTTCGGGTTTGATCGTTTTCGGCTAATTGCTAGTCTAATTAGATTGGAATCGAGCCAATGAAAACTTTTTTTTTGATTTCATGATAGCCTCGGGTTTGATCGATTTTGGCGAATTGCTAGTCAAGTACGGTTGGAATCGTTCCTATGAAAAGTGGTTTTTGGTTTCGTGATAACTTCGAGGTCGTTCGTTTTTGGCGAATTGCTAGTTTATTTCGATTGGAATCGAGCCAATGGAAAGTTGTTTTTGATTTCATTAAAACATCGGATTTGATCGTTTTTGGCGAATTGCTAGTCTAATTCGACTGGAATCGTGCCAATGAAAAGTGGTTTTTGATTTTATGATAACTTCGGGTTTGTTCATTTTTGGTGAATTACTAGTCGAATCCGATTGGAATCGAGCCAATGAAAAGTGGTTTTTGATTTCATGATAACTTCGGGTTTGATCATTTTCGGTGGATTGCTAGTCTAATTCGATTGGAATCGAGCCAATGAAAAGGGGCTTTCGATATCATGATAACTTCGGGTTTGATTTTTTTCGAAATATTGCTTGTCTAATTTGATTGGAATCGAGCCAATGAAAAGTGGTTTTCGATTTCATGATAACTTTGGGTTTGATCGTTTTCGGCAAATTGCTTGTCTAATTCGATTGGAATCGAACCGATGAAAAGTGGTTTTTGATTTCTTGAGAACTTCGGGTTTGTTCAATTTTGGCGAAATTATAGTCTAATTCGATTGGAATCGAGCCAATGGAAGGTAGTTTTTGATTTCATGATAACTTCGGGTTTGTTCATTTTTGGCAAATGGCTTGTCTAATTTGGTTGGAATGGAGCCAATGAAAAGTGGTTTTTGATTACATGTTAACTTCGATTTGATCATTTTCGGCTAATTGCTAGTCTAATTCAATTGGAATCGAGCCAATGAAAAGTTATTTTTGATTTCATGATAACATCGGGTTTGATCGTTTTTGGCAAATTGCTAGTCTAATTCGGTTGGAATAGTGCCAACAAAAAGTGGTTTTTGATTTCGTGATAACTTCGAATTTGTACATTTTTGGCGAATGTCTAGTCGAATTCGATTGGAATCGAGACAATGAAAAGTGGTTTTTGTTTTCATGATAACTTCAAGTTTGTTCGTTTTTGGCGAATTGCTAGTCTAATTCGATTGGAATTGTGCCAATGAAAAGTGGTTTTTGATTTCATGATAACTTCGGGTTTGTTCGTTTTTGGCAAATTACTAGTCGAATTCGATTGGAATCGAGCCAATGAAAAGTGGTTTTTGATTTCATGATAACTTCGGGTCTGATCATTTTCGACGAATTGCTAGTCTAATTCGATTGGAATCGAGCCAATGCAAAGGGGCTTTCGATTTCACGATAACTTCGGGTTTGACCATTTTGAAAAATTGTTAGTCCAGTTCGATTGGAATCGAGCCAATGAAAAGTTGTTTCCGATTTCATGATAATTTCGGGTTTGATCATTTTCGACAAATTGCTTATCTAATTCGATTGGAATCGATCCAATGAAAAGTGGTTTTCAATTTCATGAGAACTTCGTGTTTGTTCAATTTTAGCGAAACGCTAGTCTAATTCGATTGGAATCGACCCAATGAAAAGTAGTTTTTGATTTCGTGATAACTTCGGGTTTGTTCCTTTTTGGGGAATTGCTAGTCTAATTCGGTTGGAATGGAGCCAATGAAAAGTGGTTTTTGATTTCATGATAACTTCGGGTTTTATCGTTTTCGGCTAATTGCTAGTCTAATTCGATTGGAATCGGAACAACGTTTGATTTCTTGATAACATTGGGTTTGATCGTTTTTGGCGAATTGCTAGTCTAATTCGATTGGAATCGTGCCAATGAAAAGTGATTTTTGACTTCATGATAACTTCGGATTTGTTCATTTTTGGCGAATTGCAGGTCGAATTCGTTTGGAATCGAGGCAATGAAAAGTGATTTTTGATTTCATGATAACTTCGGGTTTGATCATTTTCAGCGAATTGCTAGTCTAATTCGATTGGAATTGAGCCAATGAAAAGGGGCTTTCGATTTCATGATAACTTCGGGTTTGGTCGTTTTCGAAAAATTGCTAGTCTAATTCGATTGGAATCGAGCCAATGAAAAGTGGTTTTTGATTTCATGATAACTTCGGGACTGTTCATTTTTGGCTAATTGCTAGTCTAATTCGATTGGAATTGAGCCAATGAAATGTGTTTTTCAATTTCATGATAACTTCGGGTTTGATCGTTTTCGCCAAATTACTAGTCTAATTCGATTGGAATCGAGCCAATGAAAAGTGGTTTTTGATTTCATGATAACTTCGGGTTTGTTCATTTTTGGCGAATTACTAGTCCAATTCGTTTGGAATCGAGCCAATGAAAAGTGGTTTTGATTTCATGATAACTTCAGGTTTGTTCATTTTCGGCTAATTCCAAGTCTAATTCGATTGGAATCGAGCCAATGAAAAGTGTTTTTCGATTTTATGATAAATTCAGGTTTGGTCGTTTTCGGCAAATTGCTAGTCAAATTCGATTGGAATCGAGCTAATGAAAAGTGGTTTTTGATTTCTTGATGACTTCGGGTTTGTACATTTTTGGCGAATTGCTAGTCTAATTCGACTGGAATGGAGCCAATGAAAAGTGATTTTTGATTTCATGATAACTTCGGGTTTGATCATTTTCGGCTAATTGCTAATCTAATTAGATTGGAATCGAGCCAACGAAAAGTTTCTTTTGATTTCATGATAGCCTCGGGTTGGATCGATTTTGGCGAATTGCTAGTCTAGTACGATTGGAATTGTGCCTATGAAAAGTTGTTTTTGGTTTCATGATAACTTCGGGGTCGTTCGTTTTTGGCGAATTGCTAATTCAATTGGATTCGAGCCAATGAAAAGTTGTTTTTGATTTCAATATAACATCGGGTTTGATCGTTTTTGGCGAATTGCTAGTCTAATTTGATTGGAATCGTGCCAACGAAAACTGTTTTTGATTTCATGATAACTTCGGGTTTGTTCGTTTTGGCGAATTACTAGTCGAATTCGATTGGAATCGAGCCAATGAAAAGTGGTTTTCGATTTTATGATAACTTCGGGTTTGATCATTTTCGGTGAATTGCTAGTCTAATTCGATTGGAATGGAGCCAATGAAAAGGGGCTTTCGATTTCATGATAACTTCGGGTTTGATCGTTTTCAAAGAATTGCTAGTCTAATTCGATTGGAATCGAGCCAATGAAAAGTGGTTTTCGATTACATGATAACTTCGGGTTTGATCGTTTTCGGCAAATTGCTTGTCTAATTCGAATGGAATCGAACCAATGAGTAGTGGTTTTTGATTTCATGAGAACTTCGGGTTTGTTCAATTTTGGCAAATCGCTAGTCTAATTCGGTGGGAATGGAGCCAATGAAAAGTGGTTTTTGATTTCATGATAACTTCGGGTTTGATCGTTTTCGGCTAATTGCTAGTCTAATTCGATTGGAATCGTGCCAACGAAAAGTGGTTTTGATTGCATGATAACTTCGGGTTTGTTCATCTTTGGAAAATTGCAAGTCCAATTCGATTGGAATGGAGCCAATGAAAAGTGGTTTTCGTTTTCATGATAACTTCGGGTTTGTTCGTTTTTTGCGAAATACTAGTCTAATTCGATTGTGATCGAGCCAATGGAAAGTAGTTTTTGATTTCATGATAACTTTGAGTTTGTTCATTTTTTATGAATTGCTAGTCTAATTCGATTGGAATCGAGCCAATGAAAAGTGGTTTTCGATTTCATGATAATTCGGGTTTGATCATTTTCGACTAATTGCTAGTCTAATTCGATTGGAATCGAGCCAATGAAAGGTGGTTTGATTTCATGATAACTTCGAGTTTGTTCATTTTTGGCGAATTGCAAGTCCAATTCGAATGGAATGGAGCCAATGAAAAGTGGTTTTTGATTTCATGATAACCTCGGGTTTGATCGTTTTCGGCTAATTGCTAGTCTAATTCTATTGGAACGGAGCCAATGAAAAGTGGTTTTTGATTCCATGATATCTTTGGGTTTGATCATTTTCGGCTAATTGCTAGTCTAATTTGATTGGAATCGAGCTAATGAAAAGTGGTTTTTGATTTCACGATAACTTCGGGTTTGTTCATTTTTGGCGAATTCCTAGTCTAATTCGAATGGAATGGAGCCACTGAAAAGTGGTTTTTGATTTCATGATAACTTCGGCTTAGATCTTTTTCGGCTAATTCTAGTCTAATTCGATTGGAATCGAGCTAATGAAAAGTGATTTTTGATTTAATGATACCTTCGGGTTTGATCATTTTCGATGAATTGCTAGTCTAATTCGATTGGAATTGAGCCAATGAAAAGTGGTTTTTGATTTCATGATAACTTTGGGCTTGTTCATTTTTGGCGAATTACTAGTCTAATTCGAATGGAAAGGAGCCAATGAAAAGTGGTTTTTGATTTCATGATAACTCCGGATTTGTTCGTTTTCGGCTAATTCTAGTCTAATTCGATTGGAATCGAGCTAATGAAAAGTAATTTTTGATTTAATGATACCTTCGGGTTTGATCGTTTTCGATTAATTGCTAGTCTAATTCGATTTGAATTGAGCCAATGAAAAGTGGTTTTGATTACATGATAACTTCAGGCTTGTTCGTCTTTGGCAAATCGCTAGTTTGATTCGATTGGAATCGAGCTAATGAAAAGTGATTTTTGATTTGATGATACCTTCGGGTTTGATCATTTTCGATGAATTGCTAGTCTAATTCGATTTGAATCAAGCCAATGAAAAGTGGATTTGATTACATGATAACTTCGAGCTTGTTCGTCTCTTGGCAAATTGCTAGTTTGATTCGATTGGAATCGAGCCAATGAAAAGTGGTTTTTGATTTCATGATAACTTTGGGTTTGTTCATTTTTTACGAAATGCTAGTCTAATTCGATTGTAATCGAGCCAATGGAAAGTAGTTTTTGATTTCATGATAACTTCGAGTTTGTTTATTTTTGGCGAATTGCTAGTCTAATTCGATTGGAATCAAGCCAATGAAAAGTGGTTTTTGATTTCATGATAACTTCAGGTTTGATCATTTTCGACGAAATCCTAGTCCAATTCGATTGGAACGGAGCCAATGAAAAGTGGTTTTTTATTTCATGATAACTTCGGGTTTGATCGTTTTCGACTAATTGCTAGTCTAATTCGATTGAAATCGAGCCAATGAAAAGTGGTTTTTGATTTCATGACAACTTTGGGTCTGTTCATTTTTGGCGAATTGCTAGTCTAATTCGATTGGAATGGAGCCAATGAAAAGTGGTTTTTGATTTCATAATAACTTCGGGTTTGATCATTTTCGGCTAATTGCTAGTCTAATTCGATTGGAATTGAGCTAATGAAAAGTGGCTTTCAATTTCATGATAACTTTGGGTTTGTTCATTTTTGGCAAAATGCTAGTCCAATTCGATTGGAATGGAGCCAATGAAGAGTGGTTTTTGATTTCATGATAACTTCGAGTTTCCTCATTTTTGGCGAATTGCTAGTCTAATTCGATTGGAATTGAGCCAATGAAAAGAGGTTTTTGATTTCATGATAACCTCGGCTTTGATCGTTTTCGGCCAATTGCTTGTCCAATTAGATTGGAATCGAGCCAATGAAAAGTGGTTTTTGATTTCATGATAACTTCGGGCTTGTTCGTTTTTGGTGAATTGCTAGTCTAATTCGATTGGAATCGAGCCAATGAAAAGTGGTTTTTGATTTCATGATAACTTCGGGTTTGATCAATTTCGAAGAATTGCTAGTCTAATTTGATTGGAATGAAGCCAATGAAAAGTGGTTTTTGATTTCATGATAATTTCGGGTTTGTTCCTTTTCGACGAACTGCTAGTCTATTTCGATTAGAATCGAGCAGATGAAAAGTGGGTTTCGATTTCATGATGACTTCGGGTTTGTTCATTTTTGGCGAATTGCTAGTCTAATTCGATTGGAATTGAGCCAATGAAAATTGGCTTTCGATTTCATGATAACTTCGGGTTTGCTCATTTTTGGCGAAATGCTAGTCTTATTCGATTGGAATGGAGCCAATGAAAAGTGGTTTTTGATTTCATGATAACTTCGGGTTTGTTCATTTTTGGAGAATTGCTAGTCTAATTCGATTTGAATTGAGCCAATGAAAAGTTATTTTTTATTTCATGATAACCTCGGGTTTGATCGTTTTCGATCAATTGTTTGTCTAATTCGATTGGAATCGAACCAATGAAAGGTCATTTTTGATTTCATGATAACTTAGGGTTTGTTCGTTTTTGGCGAAATGCTAGTCTAATTCGATTGGAATGGAGACAATGAAAGGTGGTTTTTGATTTCATAATAACTTCGGGTTTGTTCATTTTTGGCAAATTGATAGTCTAATACGATTGGAATTGAGCCAATGAAAACTGGTTTTTGATTTCATGATAACTTCGAGTTTGTTCATTTTTGGCGAATTGCTTATCTAATTCAATTGGAATGGAACCAACGAAAAGTTGTTTTTGATTTCATGATAACTTCAGGTTTGTTCCTTTTCGACGAACTGCTTGTCTATTTCGATTGGAATCGAGCCAACGAAAAGTGGTTTTTGATTTCATGATAACTTCGAGTTTGATCATTTTTGAAGAATTGCTAGTCTAATTCGATTGGAATCGAGCCAATGAAAAGTGGTTTTCGATTTCATGATAATTTCGGGTTTGTTCCTTTTCGACGAACTGCTAGTCTATTTCGATTGGAATCAAGCCAATGAAAAGTGGGTTTCGATTTCATGATGATTTCGGGTTTGTTTGTTTTTGGCGAATTGCTAGTCTAATTCGATTCGAATTGAGGCAATGAAAAGTGGCTTTCGATTTCATGATAACTTCAGGTTTGCTCATTTTGGGCGAAATGCTAGTCGAATTCGATTGGAATGTAGCCAATGAAAAGTGGTTTTTGATTTCATGATAACTTCGGGTTTGTTTATTTTTGGAGAATTGCTAGTCTAATTCGATTGGAATTGAGCCAATGAAAATTGGTTTTTTATTTCATGATAACCTCGGGTTTGATCGTTTTCGGCCAATTGCTTGTCTAATTCGATTGGAATCGAGCGCATGAAAGGTCATTTTTTATTTCGGATTTGTTCATTTTTGGCGAAATGCTAGTCTAATTCGATTGGAATGGAGCTAATGAAAGGTGGTTTTTTATTTCATGAGAACTTCGGGTTTGTTCATTTTTGGCTAATTGCTAGTCTGATACGATTGGAATTGAGCCAATGAAAACTGGTTTTTAATTTCATGATAACCACGGGTTTGATCATTTTCGGCCAATTGCTAGTCTAATTCGATTGGAATGGAGCCAATGAAAAGTGGTTTTTGATTTCATGATAACTTCAGGTTTGTTCGTTTTCGGCTAATTGCTAGTCTAATTCGATTGGAATCGTGCCAATGAAAGGTTTTTTTTGATTTTATGACAGCCTCGGGTTTGATCGATTTTGGCGAATTGCTGGTCCAGTACAACTGGAATCGTGCCTATGAAAAGTGGTTTTTGGTTTCATGATAACTTCAGGGTCGTTCGTTTTTGGCGAACTGCTAGTTTAATTCGATTGGAATCGAGCCAATGAAAAGTTGTTTTTGATTTCATTATAACATCGGGTTTGATCGTTTTTGGTGAATTGCTAGTCTAATTCGATTGGAATTGAGCCAATGAAATGTAGTTTTTGATTTCATGATAACTTCGGGTCTGTTCGTTTTTGGTTAATTGCTAGTCTAATTCGATTAGAATTGAGCAAATGAAATGTGTTTTTCAATTTCATGATAGCTTCGGGTTTGATCGTTTTCAGCAAATTGCTAGTCTAATTCGATTGGAATCGAGCCAATGAAAAGTAGTTTTTGATTTCATGATAACTTCGGGTTCGTTCATTTTTGGCGAATTACTAGTCCAATTCGTTTGGAATCGAGCCAATGAAAAGTGGTTTTGATTTCATGATAACTTCGGGTTTGTTCGTTTTCGGCTAATTCCTAGTCTAATTCGATTGGAATCGGGCCAATGAAAAGTGTTTTTCGATTTCATGAGAAATTCAGGTTAGGTCGTTTTCGGCAAATTTCTATTCTAATTCAATTGGAATCGAACTAATGAAAAGTGGTTTTTGATTTCTTGATGACTTCTGGTTTGTTCATTTTTGGCGAATTGCTAGTCTAATTCAATCGGAATCGAGCCAATGAAAAGTTGTTTTTGATTTCATTATAACATCGGGTTTGATCGTTTTTGGTGAATTGCTAGTCTAATTCGATTGGAATCGTGCCAATGAAAAGTGGTTTTTGATTTCATGATAACTTCGGGTTTGTTTGTTTTTAGCGAATTACTAGTCGAATTCGATAGGAATCGAGCCTATGAAAAGTGGTTTTTGATTTCATGATAACTTCGGGTTTGATCATTTTCGGTGAATCGCTAGTCTAATTCGATTGGAATAGAGCCAATGAAAAGGATCTTTCGATTTCATGATAACTTCGGGTTTGGTCGTTTTCGAAAAATTGCTAGTCTAATTCGATTGGAATCGAGCCAATGAAAAGTGGTTTTTGATTTCACGATAACTTCATGTCTGTTCGTTTTTGGCTAATTGCTAGTCTAATTCAATTGGAATTGAGCCAATGAAAAGTGGCTTTCGATTTCATGATAATTTCAGGTTTGCTCATTTTTGGCGAAATACTAGTCTAATTCGATTGGAATGTAGCTAATTAAAAGTGGTTTTTGATTTCATGTTAACTTCGGGTTTGTTCATTTTTGGAGAATTGCTAGTCTAATTTGATTGGAATTGAGCCAATGAAAAGTGGTTTTTTATTTCATGATAACCTCGGGTTTGATCGTTTTTGGCCAATTGCTTGTCTAATTCGATTGGAATCGAGCCCGTGAAAGGTCGTTTTTTATTTCAGGGTTGGTTCATTTTTGGCGAAATTCTAGTCTAATTCGATTGGAATCGAGCTAATGAAAAGTGGTTTTTGATTTCATGATAACTTCGGGTTTGTTCATTTTTGGCGAATTACTAGTCCAATTCGTTTGGAATCGAGCCAATGAAAAGTGGTTTTGATTTCAAGATAATATCGGGTTTGTTCGTTTTCGACTAATTCCTAGTCTAATTCGATTAGAATCGAGCCAATGAAAAGTGTTTTTCGATTTCATGAGAAATTCAGGTTCGGTCGTTTTCGGCAAATTGCTAGTCTAATTCAATTGGAATCGAGCTAATGAAAAGTGGTTTTTGATTTCCTGATGACTTCGGGTTTGTTCATTTTTGGCGAATTGCCAGTCTAATTCGATTGTAATCGAGCCAATGAAAAGTTGTTTTTGATTTCATTATAACATCGGGTTTGATCGTTTTTGGCGAATTGCTAGTCTAATTTGATTGGAATCGTGCAATTGAAAAGTGGTTTTTGATTTCATGATAACTTCGGGTTTGTTCGTTTTTGGCGAATTACTAGTCGAATTCGATTGGATTCGAGCCTATGAAAAGTGGTTTTTAATTTCATGATAACTTCGGGTTTGATCATTTTCAGCGAATTGCTAGTCTAATTCGATTGGAATCGAGCCAATGAAAAGGGGCTTTCGATTTCGTGATAACTTATGGTTTGGTCATTTTCAAAAAATTGTTAGTCTAATTCGATTGGAATCGAGCCAATGAAAAGTGGTTCTTGATTTCATGATAACTTTGGGTCTGTTCGTTTTTTGCTAATTGCTAGTCTAATTCGATTGGAATTGAGCCAATGAAATGTGTTTTTCGATTTCATGATAACTTCGGGTTTGATCATTTTCGGCAAATTGCTAGTCTAATTCGATTGGAATCGAGCCAATGAAAAGTGGTTTTTGATTTCATGATAACTTCGGGTTTGTTCGTTTTTGGCGAATTACTAGTCCAATTCGTTTGGAATCGAGCCAATGAAAAGTGGTTTTGATTTCATGATAACTTTGGGTTTGTTCGTTTTCGGCTAATTCCAAGTCTAATTCGATTGTAATCGAGCCAATGAAAAGTGATTTTCGATTTCATGATAAATTCAGGTTTGGTCATTTTCTGCAAATTGCTAGTGTAATTCGATTGGAATCGAGCCAATGAAAAGTGGTTTTTGATTTCTTGATGACTTCGGGTTTGTTCGTTTTTGGCGAATTGCTAGTCTAATTCGATTGGAATGGAGCCAATGAAAGGTGGTTTTTGATTTCATGATAACTTCAGGTTTGATCATTTTCGGCTAATTGCTAGTCTAATTATATTGGAATCGAGCCAATGAAAAGTCTTTTTTGATTTCATGATAGCCTCGGGTTGGATCGATTTTGGCTAATTGCTAGTCTGGTACGATTGGTATTGTGCCTATGAAAGGTGGTTTTTGGTTTCATGATAACTTCGGGGTCGTTCATTTTTGGCGAATTGCTAGTTTAATTCGATTGGAACCGAGCCAATGCAAAGTTGTTTTTGATTTCATTATAACATCGGGTTTGATCGTTTTTGACGAATTGCTAGTCTAATTCGATTGGAATCGTGCCAATGAAAAGTGTTTTTGATTTCATGATAACTTCGGGTTTGTTCATTTTTGGCGAATTCCTAATCGAATTCGATTGGAATCGAGCCAATGAAAATTGGTTTTTCATTTCACGATAACTTCGGGTTTGATCATTTTCGGTGAATTGCTAGTCTAATTCGATTGGAATCGAGCCAATGAAAAGCGACTTTCGATTTCATGATAACTTCGAGTTTGATCGTTTTCAAAAAATTGCTAGTCTAATTCGATTGGAATCGAGCCAATGAAAAGTGGTTTTCGATTTCATGATAACTTCGGGTTTGATCATTTTCGGCAAATTGCTTGTCTAATTCGATTGGAATCAAACCAATGAATAGTAGTTTTTGATTTCATGAGAACTTCGGGTTTGTTCAATTTTGGCAAATCGCTAGTCTAATTCGGTGGGAATGGAGCCAATGAAAAGTGGTTTTTAATTTCATGATAACTTCGGGTTTGATCGATTTCGGCTAATTGCTAGTCTAATTCGATTGGAATCGTGCCAACGAAAAGTGGTTTTGATTTCATGATAACTTCGGGTTTGTTCGTCTTTGGAAAATTGCAAGCCCAATTCGATTGGAATGGAGCCAATGAAAAGTGGTTTTCATTTTCATGATAACTTCGGGTTTGTTCGTTTTTTGCGAAATGCTAGTCTAATTCGATTGTGATCGAGCCAATGGAAAGTAGTTTTTGATTTCATGATAACTTCGAGTTTGTTCATTTTTGGCGAATTGCTAGTCTAATTCGATTGGAATCGAGCCAATGAAAAGTTGTTTTCGATTTCATGATAATTCGGGTTTGATCATTTTCGGCTAATTGCTAGTCTAATTCGATTGGAATCGAGCCAATGAAAAGTGGTTTTTGATTTCATGATAACTTCGAGTTTGTTCATTTTTGGCGAATTGCAAGTCCAATTCGAATGGAATGGAGCCAATGAAAAGTGGTTTTTGATTTCGTGATAACTTCGGGTTTGTTCATTTTTGGCGAATTGCTAGTCTAATTCGATCGGAACGGAGCCAATGAAAAGTAGTTTTTGATTTCATGATAACTTCGGGTTTGATCATTTTCGGCTAATTGCTAGTCTAATTCGATTAGAATCGAGCCAATGAAAATTGGTTTTTGATTCCATGATAGCTTCAGGTTTGATCGTTTTCAGCTAATTGCTAGTCTAATTCGATTGGAATCGAGCTAATGAAAAGTGGTTTTTGATTTCATGATAACTTCGGGTTTGTTCATTTTTGGCGAATTGCAAGTCCAATTCGAATAGAATGGAGCCAATGAAAAGTAGTTTTTGATTTCATGATAACTTCGGGTTTGATCGTTTTCGGCTAATTGCTAGTCTAATTCGATTGGAATCGAGCCAATGAAAAGTTGTTTTCGATTTCATGATAATTCGGGTTTGATCATTTTCGGCTAATTCCTAGTCTAATTCGATTGGAATCGAGCCAATGAAAAGTGGTTTTTGATTTCATGATAACTTCGAGTTTGTTCATTTTTGGCGAATTGCAAGTCCAATTCGAATGGAATGGAGCCAATGAAAAGTGGTTTTTGATTTCATGATAACTTCGGGTTTGTTCATTTTTGGCGAATTGCTAGTCTAATTTGATCGGAACGGAGCCAATGAAAAGTAGTTTTTGATTTCATGATAACTTCGGGTTTGATCGTTTTCGGCTAATTGCTAGTCTAATTCGATTGGAATCGAGCCAATGAAAAGTGGTTTTTGATTCCATGATAGCTTCAGGTTTGATCGTTTTTGGCTAATTGCTAGTCTAATTCGATTGGAATCAAGCCAATGAAAAGTTGTTTTTGATCTCACGATAACTTCGGGTTTGTTCATTTTTGGCAAATTACAAATCCAATTCGAATGGAATGGAGCCAATGAAAAGCGGTTTTTGATCTCATGATAACTTCGGGTTTGTTTATTTTTGGCGAATTGCAAGTCCAATTCGAATGGAATGGAGCCAATGAAAAGTGGTTTTTGATTTCATGATAACTTCGGGTTTGTTCGTTTTTGGTGAATTGCAAGTCTAATTCGATTGGAACGGAGCCAATGAAAAGTAGTTTTTGATTTCTTGATAACTTCGGGTTTGTTCATCTTTGGGGAATTGCAAGTCTAATTCGATTAGAATCGAGCCAATGAAAAGTGGTTTTCAATTTCTTGAAAACTTTGTGTTCGATCATTTTCGATGAATGGCTAGTCTAATTCGATTTGAATCGAGCCAATGAAAAGTGGTTTTGATTAGATGATAACTTCGGGCTTGTTCTTTGGCAAATTGCTAGTTTGATTCGATTGGAATCGAGCCAATAAAAAGTGGTTTTTGATTTCATGATAACTTCGGGTTTGTTCATTTTTTACAAAATGCTAGTCTAATTCAATTGTAATCGAGCCAATGGAAAGTAGTTTTTGATTTCATGATAACTTTGAGTTTGTTTATTTTTAGCGAATTGCTAGTCTAATTCGATTGGAATCAAGCCAATGAAAAGTGGTTTTTGATTTCATGATAACTTCAGGTTCGATCATTTTCGGTGAAATGCTTGTCTAATTGGATCAGAACGGAGCCAATGAAAAGTTGTTTTTGATTTCATGATAACTTCGGGTTTGATCGTTTTCGGCTAATTGCTAGTCTAATTCGATTGAAATCGAGCCAATGAAAAGTGGTTTTCGATTTTATGATAACTTCGGGTTTGTTCAATTTTGGCGAATTGCTAGTCTAATTCGATTGGAATGGAGCCAATGAAAAGTGGTTTTTGATTTCATAATAACTTCGGGTTTGATCGTTTTCGGCTAATTGCTAGTCTAATTCGATTGGAATTGAGCCAATGAAAAGTGGCTTTCAATTTCTTGATAACTTTGGGCTTGTTCATTTTTGGCAAAATGCTAGTCCAATTCGATTGGAATGGAGCCAATGAAAAGTGGGTTTTGATCTCATGATAACTTCGGGTTTGTTCATTTCGGGCGAATTGCTAGTCTAATTCGATTGGAATTGAGCCAATGAAAAGAGGTTTTTGATTTCATGATAACCTCGGCTTTGATCATTTTTGGCCAATTCCTTTTCTAATTTGATTGGAATCGAGCCAATGAAAAGTGGGTTTTGATTTCATGATAACTTCGGGCCTGTTCGTTTTTTGCGAATTGCTAGTCTAATTCGATTGGAATCGAACCAATGAAAGGTGGTTTTTGATTTCATGATAACTTCGGGTTTGATCAATTTCGAAGAATTGCTAGTCTAATTCGATTGGAATCAAGCCAATGAAAAGTGGTTTTCGATTTCATGATAATTTTCGGTTTGTTCCTTTTCGACGAACTGCTAGTCTATTTCGATTGGAATCGAGCCAATGAAAAGTGGGTTTCGATTTCATGATGACTTCGGGTTTGTTCGTTTTTTGCGAAATGCTAGTCTAATTCGATTGGAATTGAGCCAATGAAAAGGGGCTTTCGATTTCATGATAACTTCGAGCTAATTCGATTGGAATTGAGCCAATGAAAAGGGGCTTTCGATTTCATGATAACTTCGGGTTTGCTCATTTTTGGCGAAATGCTAGTCTAATTCGATTGGAATGGAGCCAATGAAAAGTGGTTTTTGATTTCATGATAACTTCGGGATTGTTCATTTTTGGAGAATTGCTAGTCTAATTCGATTGGAATTGAGCCAACGAAAAGTGGTTTTTTATTTCATGATAACCTCGGGTTTGATCGTTTTCGGCCAATTGCTTGTCTAATTCGATTGGAATCGAGCTAATGAAAGGTCATTTTTTATTTCATGATAACTTAGGGTTTGTTTGTTTTTGGCGAAATGCTAGTCTAATTCGATTGGAATGGAGCCAGTGAAAGGTGGTTTTTGATTTCATAATAACTTCGGGTTTGTCCATTTTTGGCGAATTGCTAGTCTAATACAATTGGAATTGAGCCAATGAAAACTGGTTTTTGATTTCATGATAACTTCGAGTTTGTTCATTTTTGGCGAATTGCTTGTCTAATTCGATTGGAATGGAGCCAATGAAAAGTGGTTTTTGATTTCAAGATAACTTCGGGTTTGATCCTTTTCGACGAACTGCCAGTCTATTTCGATTGGAATCGAGCCAATGAAAAGTGGTTTTTGATTTCATGATAACTTAGGGTTTGATCATTTTTGAAGAATTGCTAGTCTAATTCGATTGGAATCGAGCCAACGAAAAGTGGTTTTAAATTTCATGATAATTTTGGGTTTTTTCCTTTTCGACGAACTGCTAGTCTATTTCGATTGGAATCGAGCCAATGAAAAGTGGGTTTCGATTTCATGATGACTTCGGGTTTGTTTGTTTTTGGCGAAGTGCTAGTCTAATTCGATTGGAATTGAGCCAATGAAAAGTGGCTTTCGATTTCATGATGACTTCAGGTTTGCTCATTTTTCGCGAAATGCTAGTCTAATTCGATTGGAATGTAGCCAATGAAAAGTGGTTTTTGATTTCATGACAGCTTCGGGTTTGTTCATTTTTGGAGAATTGCTAGTCTAATTCGATTGGAATTGAGCCAATGAAAAGTGGTTTTTTATATCATGATAATCTCGGGTTTGATCGTTTTCGGCCAATTGCTTGTCTAATTCGATTGGAATCGAGCCAATGAAAGGTCGTTTTTGATTTCAGGGTTTGTTCATTTTTGGCGAAATGCTAGTCTGATTCGATTGGAATGGAGCCAATGAAAGGTGGTTTTTGATTTAATGATAACTTCGGGTTTGTTCATTTTTGGCGAATTGCTAGTCTGATACGATTGGAATTGAGCCATTAAAAACTGGTTTTTGATTTCATGATAACCTCGGGTTTGATCATTTTCGGCCAATTGCTAGTCTAATTCGATTGGAATGGAGCCAATGAAAAGTGGTTTTTGATTTCATGATAATTTCGGGTTTGATCGTTTTCGGCCAATTGCTAGTCCAATTCAATTGGAATCGTGCCAATGAAAAGTGGTTTTCGTTTTCATGATAACTTCGGGTTTGTTCGTTTTTTGCGAAATGCTAGTCTAATTCGATTGTGATCGAGCCAATGGAAAGTAGTTTTTGATTTCATGATAACTTCGAGTTTGTTCATTTTTGGCGAATTGCTAGTCTAATTCGATTGGAATCGAGCCAATGAAAAGTTGTTTTTGATTTCATGATAACTTCGGGTTTGATCATTTTCTGCTAATTGCTAGTCTAATTCGATTAGAATCGAGCCAATGAAAAGTGGTTTTTGATTCCATGATAGCTTCAGGTTTGACCGCTTTCGGCTTATTGCTAGTCTAATTCGATTAGAATCGAGCCAATGAAAAGTGGTTTTTGATTCCATGATAGCTTCAGGTTTGACCGTTTTCGGCTTATTGCTAGTCTAATTCGATTGGAATCGAGCCAATGAAAAGTGGTTTTTGATTTCCTGATAACTTCGGGTTTGTTCATTTTTGGCGAATTGCAAGTCCAATTCGAATGGAATGGAGCCACTGAAAAGTGGTTTTTGATTTCATGATAACTTCGAGTTTGTTCATTTTTGGCGAATTGCAAGTCCAATTCGAATGGAATGGAGCCACTGAAAAGTGGTTTTTGATTTCATGATAACTTCGAGTTTGTTCATTTTTGGCGAATTGCAAGTCCAATTCGAATGGAATGGAGCCACTGAAAAGTGGTTTTTGATTTCATGATAACTTCGAGTTTGTTCATTTTTGGCGAATTGCAAGTCCAATTCGAATGGAATGGAGCCAATGAAAAGTGGTTTTTGATTTCATGATAACTTCGAGTTTGTTCATTTTTTGGCGAATTGCTAGTCTAATTCGATCGGAACGGAGCCAATGAAAAGTAGTTTTCGATTTCATGATAACTTCGGGTTTGATCCTTTTCTGCTAATTGCTAGTCTAATTCGATTAGAATCGAGCCAATGAAAAGTGGTTTTTGATTCCATGATAGCTTCAGGTTTGATCGTTTTCGTCTAATTGCTAGCCTAATTCGATTGGAATCGAGCCAATAAAAAGTGATTTTTGATCTCATGATAACTTCGGGTTTGTTCATTTTTGGCGAATTGCAAGTCCAATTCGAATGGAATGGAGCCAATGAAAAGTGGTTTTTGATCTCATGACAACTTCGGGTTTGTTCATTTTTGGCGAATTGCAAGTCCAATTCGAATGGAATGGAGCCAATGAAAAGTGGTTTTTGATTTCATGATAACTTCGGGTTTGTTCATTTTTGGAGAATTGCTAGTCTAATTCGATTGGAACGGAGCCAATGAAAAGTAGTTTGTGATTTCATGATAACTTTGGGTTTGATCGTTTTCGGCTAATTGCTAGTGTAATTCGATTGAAATCGAGCCAATGAAAAGTGGTTTTTGATTTCATGATAACTTCGGGTTTGTTCATTTTTGGCGAATTGCTAGTCTAATTCGAATGGAAAGGAGCCAATGAAAAGTGGTTTTTGATTTCACGATAACTTCGGCTTTGATCGTTTTCGGCTAATTCTAGTCTAATTCGATTGGTATCGAGCTATTGAAAAGTGATTTTTGATTTGATGATACCTTCGGGTTTGATCATTTTCGATGAATTGCTAGTCTAATTCGATTTGGATCGAGCCAATGAAAAGTGGTTTTGATTACATGATAACTTCGGGCTTGTTCTTTGGCAAATTGCTAGTTTGATTCGATTGGAATCGAGCCAATGAAAAGTGATTTTTGATTTCATGATAACTTCGGGTTTGTTCATTTTTTACAAAATGCTAGTCTAATTCAATCGTAATCGAGCCAATGGAAAGTAGTTTTTGACTTCATGATAACTTTGAGTTTGTTTATTTTTGGCGAATTGCTAGTCTAATTCGATTGGAATCAAGCCAATGAAAAGTGGTTTTTGATTTCATGATAACTTTGGGTTTGTTCGTCTTTGGCGAATTGCAAGCCTAATTCGATTAGAATCGAGCCAATGAAAAGTGGTTTTCGATTTTATGATAACTTCGGGTTTGTTCATTTTTTACAAAATGCTAGTCTAATTCAATCGTAATCGAGCCAATGGAAAGTAGTTTTTGACTTCATGATAACTTTGAGTTTGTTTATTTTTGGCGAATTGCTAGTCTAATTCGATTGGAATCAAGCCAATGAAAAGTGGTTTTTGATTTCATGATAACTTCAGGTTCGATCATTTTCGGTGAAATGCTTGCCTAATTCGATTAGAACGGAGCCAATGAAAAGTGGTTTTTGATTTCATGATAACTTCGGGTTTGATCGTTTTCGGCTAATTGCTAGTCTAATTCGATTGGAATTGAGCCAATGAAAAGTGGCTTTCGATTTCTTGATAACTTTGGGCTTGTTCATTTTTGGCAAAATGCTAGTCCAATTCGATTGGAATGGAGCCAATGAAAAGTGGGTTTTGATTTCATGATAACTTCGGGTTTGTTCATTTCTAGCGAATTGCTAGTCTAATTCGATTGGAATCAAGCCAATGAAAAGTGGTTTTTGATTTCATAATAACTTCGGGTTTGATCGTTTTCGGCTAATTGCTAGTCTAATTCGATTGGAATTGAGCCAATGAAAAGTGGCTTTCGATTTCTTGATAACTTTGGGCTTGTTCATTTTTGGCAAAATGCTAGTCCAATTCGATTGGAATGGAGCCAATGAAAAGTGGGTTTTGATTTCATGATAACTTCGGGTTTGTTCATTTCTAGCGAATTGCTAGTCTAATTCGATTGGAATTGAGCCAATGAAAAGAGGTTTTTGATTTCATGATAACCTCGGCTTTGATCGTTTTTGGCCAATTGCTTGTCTAATTCGATTGGGATCGAGCCAATGAAAAGTGATTTTTGATTTCATGATAACTTCGGGCTTGTTATTTTTTGGCGAATTGCTAGTCTAATTCGATTGGAATCGAACCAATGAAAGGTGGTTTTTGATTTCATGATAACTTCGGGTTTGATCAATTTAGAAGAATTGCTAGTCTAATTCGATTGGAATCAAGCCAATGAAAAGTGGTTTTCGATTTCATGATAATTTTCGGTTTGTTCCTTTTCGACGAACTGCTAGTCTATTTCGATTGGAATCGAGCCAATGAAAAGTGGGTTTCGATTTCATGATGACTTCGGGTTTGTTCGTTTTTGATGAATTTCTAGTCTAATTCGATTGGAATTGAGCCAATGAAAAGTGGCTTTCGATTTCATGATAACTTCGGGTTTGCTCATTTTTGGCGAAATGCTAGTCTAATTCGATTGGAATGGAGCCAATGAAAAGTGGTTTTTGATTTCATGATAACTTCGGGATTGTTCATTTTTGGAGAATTGCTAGTCTAGTTCGATTGGAATTGAGCCAATGAAAAGTGGTTTTTTATTTCATGATAACCTCGGGTTTGATCGTTTTCGGCCAATTGCTTGTCTAATTCGATTGGAATCGAGCCAATGAAAGGTCATTTTTTATTTCATGATAACTTAGGGTTTTTCGTTTTTGGCGAAATGCTAGTCTAATTCGATTGGAATGGAGCCAGTGAAAGGTGGTTTTTAATTTCATAATAACTTCGGGTTTGTCCATTTTTGGCAAATCGCTAGTCTAATACAATTGGAATTGAGCCAATGAAAACTGGTTTTTGATTTCATGATAACTTCGAGTTTGTTCATTTTTGGCGAATTGCTTGTCTAATTCGATTGGAATGGAGCCAACGAAAAGTGGTTTTTGATTTCATGATAACTTCGGGTTTGTTCCTTTTCGACGAACTGCTAGTCTATTTCGATTGGAATCGAGCAAATGAAAAGTGGTTTTTGATTTCACGATGACTTTGGGTTTGATCATTTTTGAAGAATTGCTAGTCTAATTCGATTGGAATCGAGCCAACGAAAAGTTGTTTTCGATTTCATGATAATTTCGGGTTTGTTCCTTTTCGGCGAACTGCTAGTATATTTCGATTGGAATCGAGCCAATGAAAAGTGGGTTTCGATTTCATGATGACTTCGGGTTTGTTTGTTTTTGGCGAAGTGCTAGTCTAATTCGATTGGAATTGAGCCAATGAAAAGTGGCTTTCGATTTCATGATAACTTTAGGTTTGCTCATTTTTCGCAAAATGCTAGTCTAATTCGATTGGAATGTAGCCAATAAAAAGTGGTTTTTGATTTCATGACAGCTTCGGGTTTGTTCATTTTTGGAGAATTGCTAGTCTAATTCGATTGGAATTGAGCCAATGAAAAGTGGTTTTTTATATCATGATAATCTCGGGTTTGATCATTTTCGGCCAATTGCTTGTCTAATTCGATTGGAATCGAGCCAATGAAAGGTCGTTTTTGATTTCAGGGTTTGTTCATTTTTGGCGAAATGCTAGTCTAATTCGATTGGAATGGAGCCAATGAAAGGTGGTTTTTGATTTAATGATAACTTCGAGTTTGTTCATTTTTGGCGAATTGCTAGTCTGATACGATTGGAATTGAGCCATTAAAATTTGGTTTTTGATTTCATGATAACCTCGGGTTTGATCTTTTTCGGCCAATTGCTAGTCTAATTCGATTGGAATGGAACAAATGAAAAGTGGTTTTTGATTTCATGATAATTTCGGGTTTGATCGTTTTCGGCTAATTGCTAGTCTAATTCGATTGGAATCGTGCCAATGAAAAGTGGTTTTCATTTTCATGATAACTTCGGGTTTGTTCGTTTTTTGCGAAATGCTAGTCTAATTCGATTGTGATCGAGCCAATGAAAAGTAGTTTTTGATTTCATGATAACTTCGAGTTTGTTCATTTTTGGCGAATTGCTAGTCTAATTCGATTGGAATCGAGCCAATGAAAAGTTGTTTTCGATTTCATGATAATTCGGGTCTGATCATTTTCGGCTAATTGCTAGTCTAATTCGATTGGAATCGAGCCAATGAAAAGTGGTTTTTGATTTCATGATAACTTCGAGTTTGTTCATTTTTGGCGAATTGCAAGTCCAATTCGAATGGAATGGAGCCAATGAAAAGTGGTTTTTGATTTCATGATAACTTCGGGTGTGTTCATTTTTGGCGAATTTCTAGTCTAATTCGATCGGAACGGAGCCAATGAAAAGTAGTTTTTGATTTCATGATAACTTCGGGTTTGATCGTTTTCGGCTAATTGCTAGTCTAATTCGATTAGAATCGAGCCAATGAAAAGTGGTTTTTGATTCCATGATAGCTTCAGGTTTGATCATTTTCGGCTAATTGCTAGTCTAATTCGATTGGAATCGAGCCAATGAAAAGTGGTTTTTGATTTCATGATAACTTCGGGTTTGTTCATTTTTGGCGAATTGCAAGTCCAATTCGAATGGAATGGAGCCAATGAAAAGTAGTTTTTGATTTCATTTTAACTTCGGGTGTGTTCATTTTTGGCGAATTGCTAGTCTAATTCGATTGGAACGGAGCGAATGAAAAGTAGTTTTTGATTTCATGATAACTTTGAGTTTGATCGTTTTCGGCTAATTGCTAGTCTAATTTGATTGGAATCTAGACAATGAAAAGTGGTTTTTGATTTCATGATAACTTCGAGTTTGTTCATTTTTGGCGAATTGCAAGTCCAATTCGAATGGAATGGAGCCAATGAAAAGTGGTTTTTGATTTCATGATAACTTCGAGTTTGTTCATTTTTGGCGAATTGCAAGTCTAATTCGATCGGAACGGAGCCAATGAAAAGTAGTTTTTGATTTCATGATAACTTCGGGTTTGATCGTTTTCGGCTAATTGCTAGTCTAATTCGCTTAGAATCGAGCCAATGAAAAGTGGTTTTTGATTCCATGATAGCTTCAGGTTTGATCGTTTTCGGCTAATTGCTAGTCTAATTCGATTGGAATCGAGCCAATGAAAAGTGGTTTTTGATTCCATGATAGCTTCGGGTTTGATCGTTTTCGGCTAATTGCTAGTCTAATTCGATTGGAATCGAGCCAATGAAAAGTGGTTTTAGATCTCATGATAACTTCGGGTTTGTTCATTTTTGGCGAATTTCAAGTCCAATTCGAATGGAATGGAGCCAATGAAAAGTGGTTTTTGATCTCATGATAACTTCGGGTTTGTTCATTTTTGGCGAATTGCAAGTCCAATTCGAATGGAATGGAGCCAATGAAAAGTGGTTTTTGATCTCATGATAACTTCGGGTTTGTTCATTTTTGGCGAATTGCAAGTCCAATTCGAATGGAATGGAGCCAATGAAAAGTGGTTTTTGATTTCATGATAACTTCGGGTTTGTTCATTTTTGGCTAATTCTAGTCTAATTCGATTGGGATCGAGCTATTGAAAAGTGATTTTTGATTTAATGATACGTTCGGGTTTGATCATTTTCGATGAATTGCTAGTATAATTCGATTTGAATCGAGCCAATGAAAAGTGGTTTTGATTACATGATAACTTCGGGCTTGTTCTTTGGCAAATTGCTAGTTTGATTCGATTGGAATCGAGCCAATGAAAAGTGGTTTTTGATTTCATGATAACTTCGGCTTTGTTCATTTTTTACAAAATGCTAGTCTAATTCAATCGTAATCGAGCAAATGGAAAGTAGTTTTTGATTTCATGATAACTTTGAGTTTGTTTATTTTTGGCGAATTGCTAGTCTAATTCGATTGGAATCAAGCCAATGAAAAGTGGTTTTTGATTTCATGATAACTTCAGGTTTGATCATTTTCGGTGAAATGGTTGTCTAATTCGATTAGAACGGAGCCAATGAAAAGTGGTTTTTGATTTCATGATAACTTCGGGTTTGATCGTTTTCGGCTAATTGCTAGTCTAATTCGATTGAAATCGGGCCAATGAAAAGTGGTTTTTGATTTCATGATAACTTTGGGTTTGATCATTTTTGAAGAATTGCTAGTCTATTTCAATTGGAATCGAGCCAATGAAAAGTGGGTTTCGATTTCATGATGACTTCGGGTTTGTTTATTTTTGGCGAAGTGCTAGTCTAATTCGATTGGAATTGAGCCAATTAAAAGTGGCTTTCGATTTCATGATAACTTCAGGTTTGCTCATTTTTGGCGAAATACTAGTCTAATTCGATTGGAATGTAGCCAATGAAAAGTGGTTTTTGATTTCATGACAGCTTCGGGTTTGTTCATTTTTGGAGAATTGCTAGTCTAATTCAATTGGAATTGAGCCAATGAAAAGTGGTTTTTTATATCATGATAATCTCGGGTTTGATCGTTTTCGGCCAATTGCTTGTCTAATTCGACTGGAATCGCGCCAATGAAAGGTCGTTTTTGATTTAAGGGTTTGTTCATTTTTGGCGAAATGCTAGTCTAATTCGATTGGAATGGAGCCAATGAAAGGTGGTTTTTGATTTAATGATAACTTCGGGTTTGTTCATTTTTGGCGAATTGCTAGTCTGATACGATTGGAATTGAGCCATTAAAAACTGGTTTTTGATTTCATGATAACCTCGGGTTTGATCATTTTCGGCCAATTGCTAGTCTAATTAGATTGGAATGGAGCCAATGAAAAGTGGTTTTTGATTTCATGATAATTTCGGGTTAGATCGTTTTCGGCTAATTGCTAGTCCAGTACGATTGGAATCGAGCCAATGAAAAGTGGTTTTTGATTTCATGATAACATCGGGTCTGTTCGTTTTTGGCAAATTGCTAGTCTAATTCGTTTAGAATTGAGCCAATGAAATGTGTTTTTCGATTTCTTGATAACTTCGGGTTTGATCGTTTTCGGCAAATTTTTAGTCTAATTCGATTGGAATCGAGCCAATGAAAAGTGATTTTTGATTTCATGATAACTTCGGGTTTGTTCATTTCTGGCGAATTACTAGTTCAATTCGTTTGGAATCGAGCCAATGAAAAGTGGTTTTGATTTCATGGTAACTTCGGCTCTGTTCGTTTTCGGCTAATTCCTAGTCTAATTCGATTGGAATCGAGCCAATGAAAATTGTTTTTCGATTTCATGAGAAATTCAGGTTAGGTTGTTTTCGGCAAATTGCTAGTCTAATTCGATTGGAATCGAGCCAATGAAAAGTGGTTTTTGATTTCATGTTAACTTCGATTTGATCATTTTCGGCTAATTGCTAGTCTAATTAGATTGGAATTGAGCCAATGAAAAGTTGTTTTTGATTTCATTATAACATCGGGTTTGATCGTTTTTGGCGAATTGCTAGTCTAATTCGATTGGAATCGAGCCAATGAAAAGTTGTTTTTGATTTCATTATAACATCGGGTTTGATCGTTTTTGGCGAATTGCTAGTCTAATTCGATTGGAATCGTGCCAATGAAAAGTGGTTTTGATTTCATGATAACTTCAGGTTTGTTCGTTTTCGGCAATTCCTAGTTTAATTCGATTGAAATCGAGCCAATGAAAAGTGTTTTTCGATTTCATGAGAAATTCAGGTTAGGTTGTTTTCGGCAAATTGCTAGTCTAATTCGATTGGAATCGAGCCAATGATAAGTGGTTTTTGATTTCATGTTAACTTCGGTTTGATCATTTTCGGCTAATTGCTAGTCTAATTCGATTGGAATCGAGCCAATGATAAGTGGTTTTTGATTTCATGTTAACTTCGGTTTGATCATTTTCGGCTAATTGCTAGTCTAATTCGATTGGAATCGAGCCAATGAAAAGTTGTTTTTGATTTCATTTTAACATTGGGTTTGATCGTTTTTGGCGAATTGCTAGTCTAATTCGATTGGAATCGTGCTAATGAAAAGAGGTTTTTGATTTCATGATAACTTTGGGTTTGTTCGTTTTTGGCGAATTACTAGTCAAATTCGATTGGAATCGAGCCAATGAAAAGTGGTTTTTGATTTCATGATAACTTCGAGCTTGTTCATTTTTGGCGAATTGCTAGTCTAATTCGATTGGAATCATGCCAACGAAAAGTGGTTTTTGATTTTATGATAACGTCGGGTTTGTTCGTTTTCGACGAATTACTAGTCGAATTCGATTGGAATCGAGCCAATGAAAAGTGGTTTTTGATTTCATGATAACTTCGGGTTTGTTCATTTTTAACGAATTTCTAGTCTAATTCGATTGGAATGGAGCCATTGAAAAGTGGTTTTTGATTTCATGTTAACTTCGGTTTGATCATTTTCGGCTAGTTGCTAGTCTAATTCGATTGGAATTGAACCAATGAAAAGTTGTTTTCGATTTCATGATCACATCGGGTTTGATCGTTTTTGGCAAATTGCTAGTCTAATTCGATTGGAATCGTGCCAATGAAAAGTGGTTTTTGATTTCATGATAACTTCGGGTTTGTTTATTTTTGGCGAAATGCTAGTCGAATTCGATTGGAATCGAGACAATGAAAAGTGTTTTTTGATTTCATGATAACTTCGAGTTTGTTCGTTTTTGGCGAATTGCTAGTCTAATTCGATTGGAATCGTGCCAATGTAAAGTGGTTTTTGATTTCACGATAACTTCGGGTTTGTTCATTTTTGGCGAATTACTAGTCGAATTCGATTCGAATCGAGCCAATGAAAAGTGGTTTTTGATTTCATGATAACTTCGGGTCTTATCATTTTCGGTGAATTGGTAGTTTAATTTGATTGGAATCGAGCCAATAAAAGGGGCTTTTGATTTCATGATAACTTCGGGTTTGACCATTTCGATAAATTGCTAGTCTAGTTCGATTGGAATCGAGTCAATGAAAAGTGGCTTTCGATTTCATGATAATTTCGGGTTTGATCATTTTCGGAAAATTGCTTACCTAATTCGATGGGAATCGATCCAATGAAAAGTGGTTTTTGATTTCATGAGAACTTCGGGTTTGTTCAATTTTGGTGAAATGCTAGTCTAATTCGCTTAGAATCGACCCAATGGAAAGTAGTTTTTGATTTCATGATAACTTCGGGTTTGTCCGTTTTTGGTGAATCTCTAGTCTAATTCAGTTCAAATGGAGCCAATGAAAAGTGGTTTTCGATTTCATGATAACTTCGGGTTTGATCGTTTTCGGCTAATTGCTAGTCCAATTCGATTGGAATCGAGCCAATGAAAAGTGGTTTTCGATTTCATGATAACTTCGGGTTTGATCGTTTTCGGCTAATTGCTAGTCCAATTCGATTGGAATCGAGCCAATGAAAAGTGGTTTTTGATTTCATGATAACTTCGGGCCTGTTCATTTTTAGCGAATTGTTAGTCTAATTTTATTGGAATGGAGCCAATGAAATGTGGTTTTTGATTTCATGTTAACTTCGGTTTGATCGTTTTCGGCTAATCACTAGTCTAATTTGATTGGAATCGGGCCAATGTTTGATTTCATGATACAATTGGGTTTGATCATTTTTGGCAAATTGCTAGTCTAATTCGATTGGAATTGTGCCAATGAAAAGTGGTTTTGATTTCATGATAACTTCGGATTTGTTCATTTTTGGCGAATTGCAAGTTGAATTCGTTTGGAATCGAGCCAATGAAAAGTGGTTTTTCATTTCATGATAACTTCGGGTTTGATCATTTTCAGTGAGTTGCTAGTCTAATTCGATTGGAATCGAGCCAATGAAAAGTGGCTTTCGATTTCATGATAACTTCGAGTTTGGTCATTTTTGAAAAGTTGCTAGTCTAATTCGATTGGAATCGAGCCAATGAAAAGTGGTTTTTGATTTCATGATAACTTCGAGTCTGTTCGTTTTTGGCTAATTGCTAGTCTAATTCGATTGGAATTAAGCCAATGAAATGTGTTTTTTGATTCCATGATAACTTCGGGTTTGATCATTTTCGGTAAATTGCTAGTCTAATTCGATTGGAATCGAGCCAATGAAAAGTGGTTTTTGATTTCATGATAACTTCGGGTTTGTTCATTTTCGACTAATTCCTAGTCTAATTCGATTGGAATCGAGCCAATGAAAAGTGGTTTTTGATTTCATGATAACTTCGGGTTTGTTCGTTTTTGGCGAATTACTAGTCCAATTCGTTTAAAATCGAGCCAATGAAATGTGGTTTTGATTTCATGATAACTTCGGGTTTGTTCATTTTCGACTAATTCCTAGTCTAATTCGATTGGAATCGAGCCAATGAAAAGTGTTTTTCGATTACATGATAAATTCAGGTTTGGTCATTTTCGGCAAATTGCTAGTCTAATTCGATTGGAATCGAGCCAATGAAAAGTGGTTTTTGATTTCTTGAAGACTTCAGGTTTGTTCATTTTTGACGAATTGCTAGTCTAATTCGATTGGAATGGAGCCAATGAAAAGTGGTTTTTGATTTCATGATAACTTCAGGTTTGATCGTTTTCGGCTAATTGCTAGTCTAATTAGATTGGAATCGAGCCAATGGAAAGTTTTTTTGATTTCATGATAGCCTCGGGTTTGATCAATTTTAGCGAATTGCTAGTCCAGTACGATTAGAATTGTTCCTATGAAAAATGGTTTTTGGTTTCGTGATAACTTCTGGGTCATTCGTTTTTGGCGAATTGCTAGTTTAATTCGATTGGAATCGAGCCAATGAAAAGTTGTTTTTGATTTCATTATAACATCGGGTTTGATCGTTTTTGGCGAATTGCTAGTTTAATTCGATTGGAATCGTGCCAATGAAAAGTGGTTTTTTATTTCATGATAACTTCGGGTTTGTTTGTTTTTGGCAAAATGCTAGTCAATTCGATTGGAATCGAGCAAATGAAAAGTGGCTTTTGATTTCATGATAACTTCAGGTTTGTTCATTTTGGCGAATTGCTAGTCTAATTCGATTGGAATAGAACCAATGAAAAGTGGTTTTTAATTTCGTGATAACTGCAGGTTTATTCTTTTCGGTTAATTGCTAGTCTAATTCGATTGGAATAGAGCCATTGAAAAGTGGTTTTTGATTTCATGTTGAATTTAGGGTTGTTCGTTTTTGTTGAATTGCTAGTCTAATTCGATTGGAATCAAGCCAACGAAAAGTGGTATTTGATTTCATGATATCTTCAGGTTTGTTCATTTTTGGGGAATTGCAATTCTAATTCGATTGGAATCGAGAGAATGAAAAGTGGTTTTTGATTTCATGATAACTTAAGGTTTGTTCAAGTTTGGCGAATTTCTAATCTAATTCGATTGGAATAGATCCAATGATAAGTGGTTTTTGATTTCATGATAACTTCGCGTTAGTTAGTTTTGGCCGAATTGCTAGTCTAATTTGATTTGAATCGAGCCAATGAAAAGTGACTTTTGATTTCATGATAACTTCGCGTTTGTTCGTTTTTGGCGAATTGCTAGTCTAATTCGATTGGAATCGAGCGACTGAAAAGTGGTTTTTGATTTCATGATAAATTAGGGTTTGTTCATTTTCGACGAATTGCTAGTGTAATTCAATTGGAATAGATCCAATGAAAAGTGGTTTTTGATTTCATGATAACTTCGGGTTTGTTCATTTTTTGCGAAATATTAGTCCAATTCAATTGGAATCAAGCCAATGAAAGGTGGCTGTTCATTTCATGATAACTTTGGGAATGTTCGTTTTTTGCGAATTTCTAGTCTAATTCGATGGGAATCGAGCCAATGAAAAGGGATTTTTAATTTCATGATAACTTCGGGTTTGTTCATTTTTGGCGAATTGATAGTGTAATTCGATTTGAATCGAGCAAATGAAAAGTGGTTTTTGATTTCTTGATAACTTCGGGCTTGTTCGTTTTTGGCAAATTGCTAGTCTAATTCGATTGGAATCAAGCCAATGAAAAGTAGTTTTTGAATTCACGACATGTTCGGGTTTGTTCTTTTTTTTTCCGAATAGCCAGTCTAATTCGATTGGAATTGAGCAAATGAAAATTGTTATTTGGTTTCATGATAACTTAGGGTATGTTCATTTTTGGCGAGTTGCTAGTCTAATTTGATTGGAATCGAGCCATTGAAAAGTGGTTTTTGTTTTCTTAATAACTTCTAGTTTGTTCGTTTTTGGCGAATTGCTAATATAATTCAATTGTAATCGAGCCAATGAAAATTGGCTTTTGACTTCAAGATAACTTCGTGTTTATTCATTTTTGCGAAATGCTAGTCCAATTCAATTGGAATCCAGCTAATGAAAAGTGGCTTTTGATTTCATGATAACTTCGAGTTTGTTCTTTTTGGCGAATTGCTAGTCTAATTCGATTTGAATTGAGCCAATGAAAAGTGGTTTTTGATTTCATGATAAATTTGGGGTATTTCATTTTTGGCGAACTGCTAGTCTAATTCGATTGGAATAGATCCAATGAAAAGTTGTTTTTTATTTCATGATAACTTCGGGGTTCGTTTGTTTTTGGCGAATTGCTAGTCTAATTTAACTGGAATCGAGCCAATGAAAAATGGTTTTTGATTTCACGATAACTACTGGTTTGTTCATTTTGGGAAATTGCTAATCCAATTCAATTGTAATCGAGCGAATGAAAAGTGGTTTTTGATTTAACGATAACTTAGGGTTTGTTCGTTTTTGGCGAATTGCTAGTCTAATTCGATTGGAATAGATCCAATGAAAAGTGGTTTTTGATTTCGTGATAACTTCGGCTTTGTTCGTTTTTGGGGAAATGCTAGTCAATTCGATTGGAATCGAGCCAATGAAAAGTGACTTTTAATTTCATGATAACTTCGGGCTTGTTCTTTTTGGCGAATTGCTGGTCTAATTCGATTGGAATAGAGCGAATGAAAAGTGGTTTTTGATTTCATGATAACTTCGGGTTTGTTCTTTTTGGCAAATTACTAGGCTAATTCGATTGGAATAGAGCCATTGAAAAGTGGTTTTTGATTTCATGATAAATTCAGGGTTGTTCATTTTTGGCGAATTGCTAGTCTAACTCAATTCGAATTGAGCCATTGAAAAGGGGTTTTTGATTTCATGATAACTTCGGGTTTGTTCATTTTGGCGAATTGCTAGTCTAATTCGATTGGAATAGAGTCATTGAAAAGTTGTTTTTGATTTCATGATAACTTCGAGTTTGTTCTTTTAGGCGAATTTCTAGTCTAATTCGATTGGAATAGAGCCATTGAAAAGTGGTTTTTGCTTTCATGATAACTTAGGGCATGTTCGTTTTTGGCGAATTGCTAGTCTAATTCGATTGGAATAGATCCATTGAAAAGTGGTTTTTGATTTCATGATAACTTCGGGTTTGTTCATTTTTGGCAGAATCTTAGTCCAATTTGATTGGAATCGAGCCATTGAAAAGTAGCTTTTGATTTCATGATAAGTTTGGCTTGTTCTTTTTGGCAAATTTCTAGTCTAATTCGATTGGAATAGAGCCAATGAAAAGTGAATTTTGATTTCATGATAAATTTGGGCTTGTTCGTTTGGTGAAACGCTAGTCTAATTCGATTGGAATCGAACCAATGAAAAGTGGCTTTTGATTACATGATAACTACGGGCTTGTTCATTTTTGACGAATTACTAGTCTAATTCGATTGGAATCGAGCCAATGAAAAGGGGTTTTTGATTTCATGACAACTTTGGGCTTGTTGTTTTTGATGAATTGCTAGCTTAATTCGATTGGAAACAAGCCAATGAAAAGTGGTTTTGTAATTCATGACATCTTCGGGTTTGTTTGTTTTTTCCGAATAGCCACTCTAATTCGATTGGAATCGAGCCAATGAAAAGTGGTTTTCGATTTCAGATAACTTAGGGTTTGTTCATTTTTGGCGAATTGCAAGTCTAATTTAATTGGAATCGAGACAACGAAAGTCTAATTCGATTGGAATCGAGCCATTGAAAAGTGGTTTTTGTTTTCTAGATAAATTCCGATTTGTTCATTTTTGGTGAATTGTGAGAATCATTCGATTCGAATCGAGCCAATGAAAATTGGCTTTTGACTTCAAGATAACTTCGGGTTCGTTTATTTTTGTGAAATGCTAGTCAAATTCGATTGGAATCGAGCCAATGAAATGTGGCTTTTAATTTCATGATAACTTCGGGTTTGTTCTTTTTGGCGAATTGCTAGTCTAATTCGATTGGAATGGAGCCAATGAAAACTATCTTTTGATTTCATGATAAATTCGGGGTAGTTCATTTTTGGCGAATTGCTAATCTAATTCGATTGGGATAGAGCCAACGAAAAGTTGTTTTTGATTTCATGATAACTTTGGGTTTGTTCTTTTTGGCGAATTACTAGTCTAATTCGATTGGAAAAGTGCCATTGAAAAGTGCTTTTTGATTTCATGATAAATTCGGGGTTGTTTATTTTTGGCGAATTGCTAGTCTAATTCGATTCGAATTGAGCCATCGAAAAGTGGCTTTTGATTTCCTGATAACTTCGAGTTTGTTCATTTTTTACGATTTCCTAGTCTAATTCGATTGGAATTGAGCCACTGAAAAGTGGTGTTTGGCTTCATGATAACTTCGGGTTTGTTCATTTTTAGGGAATTGCTAGTCTAATTCGATTGGAATCGAGCGAATGAAAAGTCATTTTTGATTTCATGATAACTTAGGGTTTGTTCATTTTTGGCGAAATGCTAGTCCAATTCGATTGGAATAGATCCAATGACAAGTGGTTTTTGATTTCATGATAACTTCGGGTTTGTTCTTTTTGGCGAATTGCTACTCTAATTCGATTGGAATCGAGCCAATGAAAAGTGATTTTTGATTTCATGATAACTTCGGGTTTGTTCATTTTTGGAGGAATTGCAAGTCTAATTTGATTGGAATCGAGTGAATAAAATGTGGTTTTTGATTTTATGATAACTTCGGGTTTGTTCGTTTTTGGTGAATTGCTAGTCTAATTCGATTGGAATTGAACCAATGAAAAGTGATTTTTGATTTCATGATAACTTCAGGTTTGTTCTTTTTGACGAATTGCTAGCTTAATTCGATTGGAAACAAGCCAATGAAAAGTGGTTTTTTAATTCATGACATCTTCAGGTTTGTTTGTTTTTTCCGAATAGCCACTCGAATTCGATTGGAATCGAGCCAATGAAAAGTGGTTTTTAATTTCATGATAACTTAGGGTTTGTTCATTTTTGGCGAATTGCAAGTCTAATTTAATTGGAATCGAGACAATGAAAGTCTAATTCGATTCGAATCGAGTCGTTGAAAAGTGGTTTTTGTTTTCTAGATAACTTCCGGTTTGTTCATTTTTGGCGACATGCTAGAGTCATTCGGTTGGAATCGAGCCAAAGAAAAAAGGCTTTTGACGTCAGGATAACTTCGTGTTTATTCGTTTTTTGCGAAATGCTAGTCCAATTCGATTGGAATCGAGCCAATGAAAAGTTGCTTTTGATTTCATGATAACTTCGGGTTTGTTCTTTTTGGTGAATTGCTAGTCTAATTCGATTGGACTAGAGCCAATGAAAAGTATCTTTTGATTTCATGATAAATTCGGGGGAGTTCATTTTTGGCGAACTGCTAGTCTAATTCGATTGGAATAGAGCCATTGAAAAGTGGTTTTTGATTTCATGATAACTTCGAGTTTGTTCATTTTTGGGGGAATTGCCAGTCTAATTTGATTGGAATCGAGCGAATAAAATGTGGATTTCATGATAACATAGGGTTTGTTCGTTTTTGGCGAATTACTTGTCTAATTCGATTGGAATAGATCCAATGTAAAGTGGTTTTTGATTTCATTATAACTTTGGGTTTGTTTGTTTTTGGCGAAATGTCAGTCCGATTCGATTGGAATCAAGCCAACGTATAGTGGCTTTTGATTTCATGATAACTTTGGGCTTGTTCTTTTAGGCGAATTTATAGTCTAATTCGATTGGAATAGAGCTAATGAAAAGTGGTTTTTGATTTCATGATAAATTTGGGGTAGTTCATTTTTGGCGAATTGCTAGTCTAATTCGATTGGAATCGAGCCGATGAAAAGTGGTTTTTGATTTCATGATAACTTCGGGTTTGTTCGTTTTTGGCGAAATGCTAGCCAATTCGACTGGAATCGAGCCAATGAAAAGTGGCTTTTGATTTCATGATAACTTCGGGATTGTTATTTTTGGCAAATTGTTGGTCTAATTCAATTGGAATAGAGCCAATGAAAAGATAACTTCGGGTTTGTTCTTTTTGGCGAATTGCCAGTCTAATTCGATTGGAATAGAGCCAATGAAAAATGATTTTTGATTTCATGTTAAATTTGGGGTTGTTCATTAATTGACGAATTACTAGTCTAATTCGATTGGAATCGAGCCATTGAAAAGTGGTTTTTGATTTCATGATAACTTCGGGTTTGTTCATTTTTGGGGAATTGCTAGTCTAATCCGATTGGAAACGAGCGAATGAAAAGTAGTTTTGGATTTCATGATAACTTAGGGTTTGATCATTTTTGGTGAATTGCTAATCTAATTCTATTGGAATAGATCCAATGACAAGTGGTTTTTGATTTCATGATAACTTCGAGTTTGTTCGTTTTTGGCAAATTGCTAGTCTAATTTGATTGGAATCGAGCAATAGAAAAGTTGTTTTTGTTTTCTTGATAACTTCTGGTCTGTTCTTTTTTGGCAAATTGCTAATATAATTCGATTGTAATCGAGCTAATGAAAATTGGCTTTTGACTTCAAGATAACTTCGAGTTTGTTCGTTTTTGCGAAATGCTAGTCCAATTCGATTGAAATCGAGCCAATGAAAAGAGCCTTTTGATTTCATGATAACTTCGGGTTTGTTCTTTTTGGTGAATTGCTAGTCTAATTAGATTGTAATTGAGCCAATAAAAAGTGGTTTTTGATTTCATGATAAACTCAGGGTAGTTCTTTTTTGGCGAATTGCTAGTCTAATTCGATTGGAATCGAGCCAATGAATAGTGGTTTTTGATTTCATGATAACTTCGGGTTTGTTCGTTTTTGGCGAATTGCTAGTCTAATTCGATTGGAATCGAGCCAATGAAAAGTAGTTTTTGATTTCATGATAACTCCGGGCTTGTTCTTTTTGGCGAATTGCTAGTCTAATTCAATTGAAATCGAGCCAATGAATAGTGGCTTTTGATTTCATGATAACTTTCGGTTTGACCATTTTTGCCGAATTGCTAGTCCAATCCGATTGGAATTGAGCCAATGAAAAGTGGTTTTTGATTTCATGATAACTTCGGGTTTGTTCGTTTTAGGTGAATTGCTAGACTAATTCAATTGGAATCGAGCCAATGAAAAGTAATTTTTGATTTCATGATAGCTTAGGGTTTGTTCATTTTTGGAGAATTCCTAGTCTAATTCGATTGGAATAGATCCAATGAAAAGTGATTTTTGATTTCATGATAACTTCGGGTTTGTTCATTTTTGACGAATTGCTAGTCTAATTCAGTTGGGATCGAGCAAATGAAAAGTGGTTTTGGATTTCAAGATACTTAGGGTTTGTTCATTTTTGGCGAATTCCTAGTCTAATTCGATTGGAATAGATCCAATGACAAGTGGTTTTTGATTTCATGATAACTTCGAGTTAGTTCATTTTTGTCGAATTGCTAGTCTAATTTGATTGGAATCGAGCCAATGAAAAGTGACTTTTGATTTCATGATAAATTCGGGCTTGTTTATTTTTGGCGAATTGCTGCTCTAATTTGATTGGAATCGAGCCAATGAAAACGGGTTTTTGATTACATGATAACTTCGGGTTTGTTCGTTTTTTATTCGATTTGAATCGAGCAAATGAAAAGTGGCTTTTTGATTTCATGATAACTTCGGGTTTGTTCATTTTTTACGAATTGCTAGTCTAATTCGATTGGAATCAAGCCAATGAAAAGTGGTTTTTGAATTCATGACATCTTCGGGTTTGTTCTTTTTTGTGAATAGCCAGTCTAATTTGATTGGAATCAAGCCAATGAAAAGTGAATTTTGATTTCATGATAGTTTCTAGTTTATTTTTTTTTGGCGAATAGCTAGTCTAATTCGATTGGAATCGAGCCGACAAAAAGTGGTTTTTGATTTCATGATAACTTCGATTTTGTTCGTTTTTGGGGAATTGCTAGTCGAATTCAATTGGAATTGAGCGAATGAAATGTGGTTTTTGATTTCATGATAACTTAGGGTTTGTTCATTTTCGACGAATTGCTAGTCTAATTAGATTGGAATAGATCCAATGAAAAGTGGTTTTTGATTTCATGATAACTTCGAGTTTGTTAATTTTTGGCGAAATGCTTGTCCAATTCGATTGGATTCGAGCCAATGAAAAGTGGCTTTTGATTTCATGATAACTTCGGGCTTGTTCTTTTTGGCGAATTTCTAGTCCAATTCGATTGGAATAGAGTCACTGAAAAGTTGTTTTTGATTTCACGATAAATTCGGGGTAGTTTGTTTTTGGTGAATTGCTAGTCTAATTCGTTGGAATCGAGCCAATGAAAAGGGGTTTTTGATTTCATGATATGATAACTTCGGGTTTGTTCTTTTTTGGTGAATTTCTAGTCTAATTCGATTGGAATCGAGCTAATGAAAAGGGGTTTTTGATTTCATGATAACTTCGGGTTTGTTCATTTTTTGGCGAATTTCTAGTCTAATTCGATTGGAATGGAGCAAATGAAAAGTGATTTTTGATTTCTTGATAGCTTCGGGTTTGTTCGTTTTTGGCGAATTGCTAGTCTAATTCGATTGGAATCAAGCCAATGAAAAGTGGTTTTTGAATTCACGACATGTTAGGGTTTGGTCGTCTTTTTTGCAAACAGCCAGTCTAATTCGATTGGAATCTAGCCAATGAAAAGTGGTTTTTGATTTCATGATGACTTAGGGTTTGTTCATTTTTGGTGAACTGCAAGTGTAATTTGATTAGAATCGAGCCATTGAAAAGTGGTTTTTGTTTTCTTGATAACTTTCGGTTTGTTCATTTTTAGCAAATTGCTAATATAATTTGATTGTAATCGAGCCAATGAAAATTGGCTTTTGATTTCAAGATAACTTCGGGTTTGTTCGTTTTTACGAAATGCTAGTCCAATTCGATTGGAATCGAGCCAATGAAAACTGGCTATTGATTTCACAATAACTTCCGGTTTTTATCATTTTTGGCGAATTGCTAGTCTAATTCGATTGGAATCGAGCCAATGAAAAGTGGTTTTTGATTTCACGATAGCTTAGGGTTTCTTCATTTTTTGAGAATTCCTAGTCTAATTCGATTGGAATAGATCCAATGAAAAGTGGCTTTTGATTTCATGATAACTTTGGGTCTGTTTGTTTTTGTCGAATCGCTAGTCTAAATCGATTGGAATCGAGCCAATGAAAAGTGCTTTTTGATTTCATGATAACTTCGGGTTTGTTAATTTTTGGGGAATTGCTAGTCTAATTCAATTGTAATCGAGTGAATGAAAAGTGGTTTTTGATTTAATGATAACTTAGGGTTTGCTCGTTTTTAGCGAATTGTCAGTCTAATTCGATTGGAATAGATCCAATGAAAATTGGTTGTTGATTTCATGATAACTTCGGATTTGTTCGTTTTTAGCGAAATGCTAGTCAATTCGATTGGAATCGAGCCGATGATAAGTGGCTTTTTGATTTCATGATAACTTTGGGTTTGTTCTTTTTGGCGAATTGCTGGTCTAATTCGATTGGAATAGAGCCAATGAAAAGTGGTTTTTGATTTCATGATAACTTCGGGTTTGTTCTTTTTGGCGAATTGCTAGTCTAATTCGATTGGATTTGAGCCATTGAAAAGTGGTTTTTGATTTCATGATAAATTAGAGGTTGGTCATTTTTGGCGAATTGCTAGTCTAATTCAATTGGAATCGAGACAATGAAAAGTGCTTTTTGATTTTTGTTCATTTTTGACGAATTGCTAGTCTAATTCGATTGGAATCGAGCAAATGAAAAGTGGTTTTGGATTTCAAGATAGCTTAGGGTTTGTTCATTTTTGGCGAATTCCTAGTCTAATTCGATTGGAATAGATCCAATGACAAGTGGTTTTTGATTTCATGATAGCTTAGGGTTTGTTCATTTTTGGCGAATTCCTAGTCTAATTCGATTGGAATAGATCCAATGACAAGTGGTTTTTGATTTCATGATAACTTCGAGTAAGTTCATTTTTGCCAAATTGCTAGTCTAATTCGATTGGAATTGAGCCAATGAAAAGTGGTTTTTGATTTCATGATAGCTTAGGGTTTTTTCACTTTTGGAGAATTCCTAGTCTAATTCGATTGGAATTGATCCAATGAAAAGTGGTTTTTGATTTCATGATAACTTCGGGTTTGTTCGTTTTTGGCGAAATGCTAGTCAATTCAACTGGAATCGAGCCAATGAAAAGTGGCTTTTGATTTCATGATAACTTCTGGTTTGTTCTTTTTGGCGAATTGCTGGTCTAATTCGGCTGGAATCGAGCCAATGAAAAGTAGTTTTTGATTTCATGATAACTTCGGGCTTGTTCTTTTTGGCGAATTGCTAGTCTAATTCAAATGAAATCGAGCCAATGAAAAGTGGTTTTTGATTTCATGATAACTTCGGGTTTGCTCATTTTAGGCGAATTGCTTGACTAATTCGACTGGAATCGAGCCAATGAGAAGTGGTTTTTGATTTCATGATGGCTTTGGGTTTGTTCATTTTTGGAGAACTCCTAGTTTAATTCGATTGGAATAGATCCAATGAAAAGTGGCTTTTGATTTCATGATAATTTCGGGTTTGCTCATTTTTGATGAATTACTAGTCTAATTCGATTGGAATCGAGCCAATGAAAAGTTGTTTTTGATTTCATGATAACTTTGGGTTTGTTCATTTTTGGAGAACACCTAGTCTAATTTGAATGAAATAGATCCAATGAAAAGTGGCTTTTGATTTCATGATAACTTCGGGTTTGGTCAATTTTGATGAATTGCTAGTCTAATTCGATTGGAATCGTGCCAATGAAAAGTGGTTTTTGATTTAATGATAGCTTAGGGTTTGTTCATTTTTGGCGAATTCCTAGTCTAATTCGTTGGAATAGATCCAATGAAAAGTGACTTTTCATTTCATGATAACTTCAGGTTCTTTCATTTTTAGTGAATTGCAAGTATAATTTGATTGGAATCGAGCCAATGAAAAGTTGTTTTTGATTTCATGATAGCTTAGGGTTTGTTCATTTTTGGAGAATTCCTAGTCTAATTCGATAGGAATAGATCTAATGAAAAGTGGCTTTTGATTTCATAATAACTTCGGGTTTGTTTATTTTTGGCGAATTGCTAGTCTAATTCAATTGGAATCGAGCCAATGAAAAGTGGTTTTTGATTTCATGAAAGCTTAGGGTTTTTTCATTTTTGGAGAATTCCTAGTCTAATTCGATTGGAATAGATCCAATGAAAAGTGGCTTTTGATTTTGTGATAACTTCGTGTTCCTTTATTTTTAGCGAATTGCTAGTCAATTCGATTGGAATCGAGCCAATGAAAAGTGGTTTTTGATTTCCTGATAACTTCGGGCTTGTTTTTTTTTTTGGGAATCGCTAGTCTAATTCGATTGTAATCGAGCGTATGAAAAGTGGTTTTTGATTGAATGATAACTCTGGGTTTGTTCGTTTTTGACGAATTGCAAGTCTAATTCGATTGGTATCTATCCAAAAAAAATTGGTTTTTGATTTCATGGTAACTTCGGGTTTGTTTGTTTTTGGCGAAATGCTAGTCAATTCAATTGGAATCGAGCCAATAAAAAGTGGCTTTTGATTTCATGATAACCTCGGGTTTGTTCTTTCTGGCGAATTGCTGGTCTAATTCGACTGGAATCGAGCCAATGAAAAGTAGTTTTTGATTTCAAGATAACTTCGGGTTTGTTCTTCTTGGCGAATTGCTAGTCTAATTCAATTAAAATTGAGCCAATGAAAAGTGGTTCTTGATTTCATGATAACTTCGGGTTTGATCATTTTTAGCGAATTGCTAGTCCAATCCGATTGGAATTGAGCCATTAAAAAGTGGTTTTTGACTTCATGATAACTTCGGGTTTGTTCATTTTTGGAGAACTCCTAGTCTAATTCGATTGGAATAGATCCAATGAAAAGTGGATTTTGATTTCATGATAACTTCGGGCTTGTTCATTTTTGATTAATTGCTAGTCTAATTCGATTGGAATCGAGCCAATGAAAAGTGGTTTTTGATTTCATGATAGCTTAGGGTTTGTTCATTTTTGGCGAATTCCTAGTCTAATTCGTTGGAATAGATCCAATGAAAAGTGGCTTTTGATTTCACGATAACTTTGGGCTTGTTCTTTCTGGCGAATTGCTGGTCTAATTGGACTGGAATCGAGCCAATGAAAAGTAGTTTTTGATTTCATGATAACTTTGGGTTTGTTCTTTTTGGCGAATTGCTAGTCTAATTCAATTGGAATCGAGCGAATGAAAAGTGATTTTTTATTTCATGATAACTTCGTTTTTGTTCATTTTTGGCGAATTGCTAGTCTAATTCGATTGAAATAGAGCCAATGAAAAGTGATTTTTGATTTCATGAAAACTTCGAGTTTGTTCATTTTTGGCGAATTACTCGTCTAATTCGATTGGAATCGAGCCAATGAAAAGTGGGTTTTGATTTCATGATAACTTCGGGTTTGTTCCTTTTGGCAAATTGCTAGCCAAATTCAATTGGAATAGAGACAATGAAAAGTGATTTTTGATTTCATGATAACTTCGGGTTTGTTCGTTTTTGGCGAAGTCCTAGTCCAATTCGATTAGAATCGAGCCAATGAAAAGTGGCTTTTGATTTCATGATAACTTCGGGCTTGTTCTTTTTGGCGAATTTCTAGTCTAATTCGACTGGAATAGAGCCAATGAAAGGTGGTTTTTGATTTCAAGATAAATTCGGGGTAGTTCATTTTTGGCGAATTCCTAGTCTAATTCGATTGGAGTAGAGCCAATGAAAAGTGGTTTTTGATTTTGTGATAACTTCGAGTTTATTCATTTTGGCGAATTGCCAGTCTAAATCGATTGGAATAGAGCCATTGAAAAGTGGTTTTTGATTTCACGATAACTTAGGGTTTGTTCATTTCTGGCGAATTGCTAGCCAATTCGATTGGAATAGATCCAATGAAAAGTGGTTTTTAATTTCATGATAACTTCGGGTTTGTTTGTTTTTGGCAAAATGCTAGTCCAATTCGATTGGAATCGAGCCATTGAAAAGTAGCTTTTGATTTCATGATAACTTCGGGCTTGTTCTTTTTGGCGAATTTCTAGTCTAATTCGATTGGAATAGTGTCAATGAAATGTGGTTTTTGATTTCAAGATAAATCCGGGGTAGTTCGTTTTTGGCGAATTGCTAGTCTAATTTGATTGGAATCGAGCCAATGAAAAGTGGCTTTTGTTTTCTTGATAACTTCCGATTTGTTCGTTTTTGGGAAATTGCTCAAATCATTCGATCGAATTGAGCCAATGAAAACTGGCTTTTGACTTCAAGATAACTTCGAGTTTGTTCGTTTTTGTGAAATGCTAGTCCAATTCATTTGGAATCGAGCCATTGAAATGTGGCTTTTAATTTCATGATAACTTCGGGTTTGTTCTTTTTGGCGAATTGCTAGTCTAATTCGATTGGAATCGAGCTAAAGAAAAGTGGCTTTTGATTTCATGATAACTTCGGGTTTTTTCATCTTTTTGCGAATTCCTAGTCTAATTCGATTGGAATCGAGCTAATGAAAAGTTGTTTTTGATTTCATGATAACTACGGGTTTGTTCATTTTTGGGGAATTGCTGGTCTAATTCGATTGGAATCGAGGGAATGAAATGTGCTTTTAGATTTAATGATAACTTAGGGTTTATTCATCTTTGGCGAATTGCTAGTCTAATTCGATTGGAATAGATCCAATGAAAAGTGGTTTTTGATTTCATGATAACTTAGGGTTTGTTCGTTTTCGACGAATTGCTCGTCAAATTCGATTGGAATAGAGCCATTGAAAAGTGGTTTTTGATTTCATGATAAATTCGAGGTTGTTCATTTTTGGCGAATTGCTAGCCTAATTTGATTGGAATCGAGACAATGAAACGTCACGTTTGATTTCATGATAACTTCGAGTTTGTTCATTTTTGGCGAATTGCTAGTCTTATTCGATTCGAATCGATTCAATGAAAAGCGGCTTTCGATTTCATGATAACTTAGGGTTTGATCATTTTTGGCGAATTGCTAGTCTAATTTGATTGGAATAGAGCCAATGAAAAGTGGTTTTTGATTTCAAGAAAACTTCGGGTTTATTCATTTTTGGCGAATTGCTAGTCGAATTCGATTGGAATCGAGCCAAGGAAAAGTTGCTTTTAATTTCATGATAACTTCGGGTTTGTTCTTTTTGGCAAATTGCTAGTCTAATTTAATTGGAATAGAGCCAATGAAAAGTGGTTTTTGAATTCATGATAACTTCGGGTTTGGTCATTTTTGGCGAAGTGCTAGTCCAATTCGATTGGAATCGGGCCAATGAAAAGTGGCTTTTGATTTCACGATAACTTTGGGTTTGTTCTTTTTGGTGAATTGCTAGTCTAATTCGATTGGAATAGAGCCAATGAAAAGTGATTTTTGATTTCATGATAGCTTCGAGTTTGTTCTTTTTGGCGAATTGCTAGTCTAATTCGATTGGAATCGAGCCAATGAAAAGTTGTTTTTGATTTCATTATAACTGCGGGTTTGTTCTTTTTTGCGAACTGCTAGTCTAATTCAATTGGAATCGAGCCAGTGAAAAGTGATTTTTGATTTCATGATAACTTCGAGTTTGTTCATTTTTGGCGAATTCCTAGTCTAATTCGATTCGAATTGAGCCAATGAAAAGTGGCTTTTGATTTCATGATAACTTCGGGTTTGTTCGTTTTTGGCGAATTGCTAGTCTAATTCGATTGGAATCGAGCCAGTGAAAAGTGGTCTTTGATTTCATGATAACTATGGGTTTGTTCGTTTTTAGGGAATTGCTAGTCTAATTCGACTGGAATCGAGCAAATGAAATTTGGCTTTTGATTTAATGATAACTTAGGGTTTGTTCATTTTTGGTGAATTGCTAGTGTAATTCGATTGGAATAGATCCAATGAAAAGTGGTTTTTGATTTCATGATAACTTCGGCTTTGCTTGTTTTTGATGAACTGCTCATCTAATTCGATTGGGATAGAGCCGTTGAAAATTGGTTTTTGATTTCATGATAAATTCGGGGTTGTTCGTTTTTTGCGAATTCCTAGTCTAATTCGATTCGAATCGAGCCGATGAAAAGTGGCTTTTGATTTCATGATAACTTCGAGTTTGTTCATTTTTGGCGAATTGCTAGTCTAATTCGATTCGAATCTAGCCAATGAAAAGTGGTTTTTGATTTCATGATAACATAGGGTTTGTTCATTTTTGGCGAATTGCTGGTCTAATTCGATGGGAATAGATCAAATGACAAGTGGTTTTTGATTTCATGCTAACTTCAAGTTAGTTCATTTTTGGCGAATTGCTTGTCTAATTCAATTGAAATCAAGCTAATGAAAATTGGTTTTTGATTTCATGATAACTTTGGGTTTGATCATTTTTGGCGAATTCCTAGTCCAATCCGATTGGAATTGAGCCATTAAAAAGTGGTTTTTGATTTCATGATAACTTCGGGTTTGTTCATTTTTGGAGAACTCCTAGTCTAATTCGATTGGAATAGATCCAATGAAAAGTGGCTTTTAATTTCAAGATAACTTCGGGCTTGTTCATTTTTGATGAATTGCTAGTCTAATTCGATTGGAATCGAGCTAATGAAATGCGGTTTTTGATTTCATGATAGCTTATGGTTTGTTCATTTTTGGCGAATTCCTATTCTAATTCGTTGGAATAGATCCAATGAAAAGTGGCTTTTGATTTTATGATAACTTAGGGTTTGTTCGTTTTTGGCGAATTGCTTGTCTAGTTCGATTGGAATCGATCCAATGAAAAGTGGTTTTTGATTTCATGATAAGTTCGGGTTTGTTCGTTTTTGGCGAAATGCTAGTCAATTCGATTGGAATCGAGCCAATGAAAAGTGGCTTTTGATTTCATGATAACTTCGGGTTTGTTCTTTTTGGCGAATTGCTGGTCTAATTTGATTGGAATAGAGCCAATGAAAAGTGGTTTTTGATTTCATGATAAGTTCGGGTTTGTTCGTTTTTGGCGAAATGCTAGTCAATTCGATTGGAATCGAGCCAATGAAAAGTGGCTTTTGATTTCATGATAACTTCGGGTTTGTTCTTTTTGGCGAATTGCTGGTCTAATTTGATTGGAATAGAGCCAATGAAAAGTGGTTTTTGATTTCATGATAACTTTGGGTTTGTTCTTTTTGACGAATTACTAGTCTAATTCGATTGGAATAGAGCTATTGAAAAGTTGTTTTTGATTTCAAGATAAATTCGGGGTAGTTCATTTTTGGCGAATTGCTAGTCTAATTCTTTTGGAATCGAGCCAATGAAAAGTGGTTTTTGATTTCATGATAACTTCGGGTTTGTTCATTTTTGGCGAATTGGTAATCTAAGTCGATTGGAATAGATCCAATGACAAGTGGTTTTTGATTTCATGAGAACTTCGAGTTAGTTCATTTTTGCAGAATTGCTAGTCTAACTTGATTGGAATCGAGCTAATGAAAAGTGGCTTTTGATTTCATGATAACATCGGGCTTGTTAACTTTTGGCGAATTGCTAGTCTAATTCGATTGGAACCGAGCGATTTAAAAGCGACTTTTGATTTCATGATAACTTCGGGTTTGTTCATTTTTGGCAATTGCTAGTCTAATTCGATTGAAATCGAGCCATCGAAAAGTGATTTTTGAATTCATGATAACTTCGGGTTTGTTCATTTTTGGCAAATTGCTAGTCTAATTCGAATGGAATCAAGTCAATGAAAAGTGGTTTTTGATTTCATGATAACTTAGGGTTTGTTCATTTTTGGCTAATTGCTAGTCTAATTTGATTGGAATCGAGACAATGAAAGTCTAATTCGATTGGAATCGAACCATTGAAAAGTGGTTTTTTTTTTCTTGATAACTACTGTTTTGTTCTTTTTTACGAATTGCTAGTATTATGCGATTGGAATCGAGCCAATCAAAATTGGCTTTTGACTCCAAGATAACTTCGGGTTTGTTCATTTTTGTGAAAAGCTAGTCCAATTCGATTGGAATCTAAGGAATGAAAAGTGGCTTTTGATTTCATGATAACTTCAAGTTTGTTCTTTTTTGGCAAATTGCTAGTCTAATTCGATTTGAATCGAGCCAATGAAAAGTGGCTTTTGATTTCATGATAACTTTGGGATTGTTTGTTTTTTGCCTATTCCTAGTCTAATTCGATTGGAATCGAGCTAATGAAAAGTGGTTTTTGAATTCATGATAAATACGGGTTTGTTCATTTTTTGCGAATTGCTAGTCTGATTCGATTGGAATCGAGCCAATGAAAAGTGGTTTTTGATTTCATGATAACTTGGGGTTTGTTAATTTTTGGCGAATTGCTAGTCCAATTCGATTGGAATCAAGCCAATGAAAAGTGGTTTTTGAATTCATGACATCTTCGACTTTGTTCATTTTTTGTGAATGGCCAGTCTAATTCGATTGGAATCGAGCTAATGAAAAGTGGCTTTTGATTTCATGATAACTTAGGATTTGTTCATTTTTGGCGAATTGCTAGTCTAATTTGATTGGAATCAAGATAATGAAAGTCTAATTAAATTGGAATCGACCCTTTGAAAAGTGGTTTTTTTTTTCTTGATCACTTCTGGTTTGTTCATTTTTTGCAAATTGCAAGTATATGCGATTGGAATCGAGCCAATGAAAATTGGCTTTTGACTCCAAGATAACTTCGGGTTTGTTCATTTTTGGGAAAAGCTAGTCTAATTTGATTGGAATCGAGCTAATGAAAAGTGGCTTTTGATTTCACGATAACTTTAGGTTTGTTCTTTTTGGCGAAATCGCTAGTCTAATTCGATTCGAATTGAGCCAATAAAAAGTGGCTTTTGATTTCATGATAAATTCGGGGTAGTTCATTTTTGGGGAATTGCAAGCCTAATTCGATTGGAATCGAGCCAATGAAAAGTGGCTTTTGAGTTATTGATAACTTCGCATTTGTTCATTTTTGGCGAATTGCTAGTCTAAGTCGATTGGAATCGAGCGAATGAAAGCGATTTTTGATTTCATGATAACTTCATGTTTGTTCATTTGGGGCGAATTGCTAGTCTAATTCAATTGGAATAGAGCCAGTGAAAAGTGGTTTTTGATTTCATGAAAACTTCGGGTTTGTTTGTTTTTGGCGAATTACTAGTCTAATTCGATCGGAATCGAGCCAATAAAAAGTGGGTTTTGATTTCATGATAACTTCGGGTTTGTTCTTTTTCGCAAATTGCTAGCCAAATTCGATTGGAATAGAGACAATGAAAAGTAATTTTTGATTTCCTGATAACTTTCGGTTTGTTCGTTTTTGGTGAAGTGCTAGTCCAATTCGATTAGAATCGAGCCAATGAAAAGTGGCTTTTGATTTCTTGATAACTTCGGGCTTGTTCGTTTTGGTGAATTTCTAGTCTAATTCGATTGTAATAGAGCCAATGAAAAGTGGTTTTTGATTTCAAGATAAATTCGGGGTAGTTCGTTTTTGCGAATCCCTAGTCTAATTCGATTGGAGTAGAGCCAATGAAAAGTGGTTTTTGATTTCGTGATAACTTTGGGTATATTCTTTTTGGCGAATTGCTAGTCTAATTCGATTGGAATAGAGCCATTGAAAAGTGGTTTTTGATTTCACGATAACTTAGGGTTTGTTCATTTGTGGCGAATTGCTAGTCAATTTGATTGGAATAGATTCAATGAAAAGTGGTTTTTGATTTCATGATAACTTCGGGTTTGTTCGTTTTCGGCGAAATGCTAGTCCAATTCGATTGGAATCGAGCCATTGAAAAGTAGCTTTTAATTTCATGATAACTTCGGGCTTGTTCTTTTTGGCGAATTTCTAGTCTAATTCGACTGGAATAGAGCCAATGAAAGGTGATTTTTGATTTCAAGATAAATCCAGGGTAGTTCGTTTTTGGCGAATTGCTAGTCTAATTCGATTGGAATTGAGCCAATGAAAAGTGGCTTTTGTTTTCTTGATAACTTCCGATTTGTTCGTTTTTGGCAAATTGCTCGAATCATTCAATTGGAATCGAGCCAATGAAAACTGGCTTTTGACTTCAAGATAACTTCGAGTTTGTTCGTTTTTGTGAAATGCTAGTCCAATTCGTTTGGAATCGAGCCATTGAAATGTGGCTTTTAATTTCATGATAACTTCGGGTTTGTTCTTTTTGGCGAATTGCTAGTCTAATTCGATTGGAATTGAGCCAATGGAAAGTGGCTTTTTGATTTCATGATAACTTCGGGTTTGTTCATCTTTTTGCGAATTCCTAGTCTAATTCGATTGGAATCGAGCAAATGAAAAGTGGTTTTTGATTTCATGATAACTACGAGTTTGTTCATTTTTGGGGAATTGCTGGTCTAATTCGATTGGAATCGAGCGAATGAAATGTGCTTTTAGATTTAATGATAACTTAGGGTTTATTCGTTTTTGGTGAATTGCTAATCTAATTCGATTTGAATAGATCCAATGAAAAGTGGATTTTGATTTCATGATAACTTAGGGTTTGATCATTTTTGGCGAATTGTTTGTCAAATTCGATTGGAATAGAGCCATTGAAAAGTGGTTTTTGATTTCATGATAAATTCGGGGTTGTTCGTTTTTGGCGAATTGCTAGTCTAATTCGATTGGAATCGAGCCAATGAAAAGTCACTTTTGATTTCATGATAACTTCAAGTTTGTTCATTTCTGGCGGATTGCTAGTCTAATTCGATTCGAATCGATCCAATGAAAAGTGGCTTTTGATTTCATGATAACTTAGGGTTTGATCATTTTTGGCGAATTGCTAGTCTAATTTGATTGGAATAGAGCCAATGAAAAGTGGTTTTTGATTTCATGAAAACTTCGGGTTTGTTCATTTTTGGCGAATTGCTAGCCTAATTCGATTGGAATCGAGCCAAGGAAAAGTCGCTTTTAATTTCATGATAACTTCGGGCTTGTACTTTTTGGCAAATTGCTAGTCTAATTCAATTGGAATAGAGCCAATGAAAAGTGGTTTTTGAATTCATGATAACTTCGGATTTGTTCGTTTTTGGCGAAATGCTAGTCCAATTCGATTGGAATTGAGCCAATGAAAAGTGGCTTTTGATTTCATGATAACTTCGGGTTTGTTCTTTTTGGTGAATTGCTAGTCTAATTCGATTGGAATAGAGCCAATGAAAAGTGGTTTTTGATTTCATGATAACTTCGAGTTTGTTTTTTTTGGCGAATTTCTAGTCTACTTCGATTGGGATCGAGCTAATGAAAAGTTGTTTTTGATTTCATTGTAACTTCGGGTTTGTTCTTTTTAGCTAATTGCTAGTCTAATTCGATTGGAATCGAGCCAGCGAAAAGTGGTTTTTGATTTCATGATAACTTCGAGTTTGTTCATTTTTGGCGAATTCCTAGTCTAATTCGATTCGAATCGAGCTAATGAAAAGTGGCTTTTGATTTCATGATAACTTCTGGCTTGTTCGTTTTTGGCGAATTGCTAGTCTAATTCGATTGGAATTGAGCCGGTGAAAAGTGGTCTTTGATTTCATGAGAACTACGGGTTTGTTCGTTTTTAGGGAATTGCTAGTCTAATTCGATTGGAATCGAGCGAATGAAATGTGGTTTTTGATTTAATGATAACTTAGGCTTTGTTCATTTTTAGCGAATTGCTGGTGTAATTCGATTGGAATAGATCCAATGAAAAGTGGTTTTTGATTTCATGATAACTTAGGGTTTGTTCGTTTTTTGTGAATTGCTCGTCTAATTCGATTGGAATAGAGCCATTGAAAAGGGGTTTTTGATTTCATGATAAATTCGGGGTTGTTCACTTTTGGCGAATTCCTAGTCTAATTCATTTGGAATCAAGCCAATGAAAAGTGGCTTTTGATTTCGTGATAACTTCGAGTTTGTTCATTTTTGACGAATTGCTAGTCTAATTCGATTCGAATCGAGACAATGAAAAGTGGGTTTTGATTTCATGATAACTTAGGGTTCGTTCATTTTTGGCGAATTGTAAGTCTAATTCGATGGGAATAGATCAAATGACAAGTGGTTTTTGATTTCATGCTAACTTCAAGTTAGTTCATTTTTGGCGAATTGCTTGTCTAATTTGATTGGAATAGAGCCAATGAAAAGTGGTTTTTGATTTCAGGAAAACTTCGGGTTTGTTCATTTTTTGCGAATTACTACTCTATTTCGCTTGGAATCGAGCTAATGAAAAGGGGTTTTTGATTTCATGATAACTTCGGGTTTGTTCATTTTTAGTGAATTGCTAGTCTAATTCGATTGGAATCGAGCCAATGAAAAGTGGATTTTGGATTCATGACATCTTCGGGTTTGTTCGTTTTTTGTGAATAGCCAGTCTAATTCGATTGGAATCAAGTTAATGAAAAGTGGTTTTTGATTTCATGATAACTTAGGGTTTGTTCATTTTTGGCAAATTGCTAGTCTAATTTGATTGGAATCGAGATAATGAAAGTCTAATTCGATTGGAATCGAGCCCTTGAAGAGTGGTTTTTGTTTAATTGATAACTACTGGTTTGTTCGTTTTTTACGAATTGCTAGTATAACATGATTGGAATCGAGCAAATCAAAATTGGTTTTTTGACTACAAGATAACTTCGGGTTTGTTCGTTTTCGCGAAAAGCTAGTCCAATTCAATTCGAATCGAACGAACGAAAAGTGGCTTTTGATTTCATGATAACTTCAGGTTTGTTCTTTTTGGCGAATTGCTAGTCTAATTCGATTGGAATCGAGCCAATGAAAAGTGGCTTTTGATTTCATGATAACTTCAGGATTGTTTGTTTTTTGCGAAATCCTAGTCTAATTCAATTGGAATCGAGCTAATGAAAAGCGATTTTTGATTTCATGATAAATACGGGTTTGTTCATTTTTGGCGAATTGCTAGTCTAATTCGATTAGAATCGAGCCAATGAAAAGTGGTTTTTCATTTCATGATAACTTCGGGTTTGTTCATTTTTGGCAAATTGCTAGTCTAATTCGATTGGAATTGGGCCAATGAAAAGTGGTTTTTGAATTCATGACGTCTTCCGGTTTGTTCTTTTTTGTGAATAGCCAGTCTAATTGATTGGAATCGAGCCAATGAAAAGTAGTTTTTGATTTCATGATAATTTAGGGTTTGTTCATTTTTGGCGAATTGCTAGTCTAATTTGATTGAAATCGAGACAATGAAAGTCCAATTCGATTGGAAACGAGCCTACGAAAAGTGGTTTTTATTTTCTTGATAACTTCTGGTTTGTTCATTTTTTACGAATTGCTAGTATAATTCGATTGGAATCGAGCCAATGAAAAGTGGCTTTTGATTTCGTGATAACTTCGGGTTTGTTCGTTTTTGGCGAAATGCTAGTCAATTCGATTGGAATCGAGCCAATGAAAAGTGGCTTTTGATTTTATGATAACTTCGGGTTTGTTCTTTTTGGCGAATTGCTGGTCTAAATTGATTGGAATAGAGCCAATGAAAAGTGGTTTTTGATTTCATGATAACTTTGGGTTTGTTCTTTTTGGCGAATTACTAGTCTAATTCGATTGGAATAGAGCTATTGAAAAGTTGTTTTTGATTTCATGATAAATTCGGGGTAGTTCGTTTTTGGCGAATTGCTTGTCTAATTCTTTTGGAATCGAGACAATGAAAAGTGGTTTTTGATTTCATGATAACTTCGGGTTTGTTCATTTTTGGCGAATTGGTAATCTAAGTCGATTGGAATAGATCCAATGATAAGTGGTTTTTGATTTCATGATAACTTCGAGTTAGTTCATTAGAATTGCTAGTCTAACTTGAATGGAATCGAGCTAATGAAAAGTGGCTTTTGATTTCATGATAACATCGGGCTTGTTCACTTTTGGCGAATTGCTACTCTAATTCGCTTGGAATCAAGCCAATGAAAATGGGTTTTTGATTTCATGATGACTTAGGGTTTGTTCATTTTTGGCGAATTGCTAGTCTAATTTGATTGAAATCGAGACAATGAAAGTCCAATTCGATTGGAAACGAGCCTTTGAAAAATGGTTTTTGTTTTCTTGATAACTTCTGGTTTCTTCGTTTTTTACGAATTAGGAGTATAATTCGATTGGAATCGAGCCAATGAAAAGTGGCTTTTGATTTCATGATAACTTCAGGATTGTTTGTTTTTTGCGAATTCCTAGTCTAATTCAATTGGAGTCGAGCTAATGAAAAGTGGTTTTTGATTTCATGATAAATACGGGTTTGTTCATTTTTGGCGAATTTCTAGTCTAATTCGATTGGAATCGAGCCAATGAAAAGTGGTTTTTCATTTCATGATAACTTCGGGTTTGTTCATTTTTGGCGAATTGCTAGTCTAATTCGATTGGAATTGAGCCAATGAAAAGTGGTTTTTGAATTCATGACGTCTTCCGGTTTGTTCTTTTTTGTGAATAGCCAGTCTAATTCAATTGGAATCGAGCCATTGAAAAGTGGTTTTTGATTTCATGATAACTTAGGGTTTGTTCATTTTTGGCGAATTGCTAGTCTAATTTGATTGAAATCGAGACAAAGAAAGTCCAATTCGATTGGAATCGAGCCTTTGAAAAGTGGTTTTTATTTTCTTGATAACTTCTGGTTTGTTCGTTTTTTACAAATTGCTAGTATAATTTGATTGGAATCGAGCCAATGAAAAGTGGCTTTTGATTTCATGATAACTTCAGGATTGTTTGTTTTTTGCAAATTCCTAGTCTAATTCGATTGGAATCGAGCTAATGAAAAGTGGTTTTTGATTTCATGATAAATACGGGTTTGTTCATTTTTGGCGAATTGCTAGTCTAATTCAATTGGAATCGAGCCAATAAAAAGTGGTTTTTCATTTCATGATAACTTCGGGTTTGTTCATTTTTGGCGAATTGCTAGTCTATTTCGGTTGGAATTGAGCCAATGAAAAGTGGTTTTTGAATTCATGACGTCTTCGGGTTTGTTCTTTTTTGTGAATAGCCAGTCTAATTTGATTGGAATCGAGCCAATGAAAAGTGGTTTTTGATTTCATGATAACTTAGGGTCTATTCATTTGTGGCGAATTGTTAGTCTAATTTGATTGAAATCGAGACAATGAAAGTCCAATTCGATTGGAATTGAGCCTTTGAAAAGTGGTTTTTGTTTTCTTGATAACTTCTGGTTTGTTCATTTTTTACGAATTGCTAGTGTAATGCGATTGGAATCGAGCCAATGAAAATTGGCTTTTGACTCCAAGATTACTTCAGGTTTGTTCGTTTTTGCGAAAAGCTAGTCCAATTCGATTGGAAACAAGCGAATGAAAAGTGGCTTTTGATTTCATGATAACTTCATGTTTGTTCTTTTTGGCGAATCGCTAGTCTAATTCGATTGGAATCGAGCCAATGAAAAGTGGTTTTTCATTTCATGATAACTTCGGGTTTGTTCATTTTTGGCGAATTGCTAGTCTAATTCGATTGGAATTGAGCCAATGAAAAGTGGTTTTTGAATTCATGACGTCTTCGGGTTTGTTCTTTTTTGTGAATAGCCAGTCTAATTTGATTGGAATCGAGCCAATGAAAAGTGGTTTTTGATTTCATGATAACTTAGGGTTTATTCATTTGTGGCGAATTGTTAGTCTAATTTGATTGAAATCGAGACAATGAAAGTCCAATTCGATTGGAATTGAGCCTTTGAAAAGTGGTTTTTGTTTTCTTGATAACTTCTGGTTTGTTCATTTTTTACGAATTGCTAGTGTAATGCGATTGGAATCGAGCCAATGAAAATTGGCTTTTGACTCCAAGATAACTTCAGGTTTGTTCGTTTTTGCGAAAAGCTAGTCCAATTCGATTGGAAACAAGCGAATGAAAAGTGGCTTTTGATTTCATGATAACTTCATGTTTGTTCTTTTTGGCGAATCGCTAGTCTAATTCGATTGGAATTGAGCCAATGAAAAGTGGCTTTTGATTTTGTGATAAATTCGGGGTGGTTCATTTTTGGCAAATTGCTAGCCTAATTCGATTGGAATCGAGGCAATGAAAAGTGGCCTTTGAGTTAATGATAACTTCACGTTTGTTCATTATTGGCGAATTGCTAGTCTAATTCGATTGGAATCGAGCGAATGAAAAGTGATTTTTGATTTCATGATAACTTTGGGTTTGTTCATTTTTGGCGAATTGCTAGTCTAATTCGATTGGAATATAGCCAATGAATAGTGGTTTTTGATTTCATGAAAACTTTGAGTTTTTTCATTTTTAGCGAATTACTAGTCTAATTCGATTGGAATCAAGCCAATGAAAAGTGGGTTTTGATTTCATGATAACTTCGGGTTTGTTCCTTTTGGCAAATTGCTAGCCTAATTCGATTGGAATAGAGACAATGAAAAGTGATTTTTGATTTCATGATAACTTCGGGTTTGTTCGTTTTTGGCGAAGTGCTAGTCTAATTCGATTAGAATCGAGCCAATGTAAAGTGGCTTTTGATTTCATGATAACTTCGGGCTTGTTCTTTTTGGTAAATTTCTAGTCTAATTCGATTGGAATAGAGCCCATGAAAATTGGTTTTTGATTTCCTGATAACTTCGGGTTTGTTCATTTTCGGGGAATTCCTAGTCTAATTCAATTGGAATCGAGCGAATGAAAAGTGGTTTTCGATTTCACGATAACTTAGGGTTTGTTCATTTTTGGCGAATTGCTAGTCTAATTCGATGGGAATAGATCAAATGACATGTGATTTTTGATTTCATGATAACTTCCAGTCAGTTCATTTTTAGCGAATTGCTTGTCTAATTTGATTGGAATAGAGCCAATGAAAAGTGGTTTTTAATTTCCTGAAAACTTTGGGTTTGTTCATTTTTGGCGAATTGCTAATTTGCTTGGAATCGAGCCAACGAAAAGGGGTTTTTGATTTCATGATAACTTAGGGTTTGTTCATTTTTTGCGAATTGGTAGTCTAATTCGATGGGAATAGATCAAATGACAAGTGGTTTTTGATTTCATGATAACTTCGAGTTAGTTCATTTTTGGCGAATTGCTTGTCTAATTCGATTGGAATCGAGCCAATGAAAATTGGCTTTTGACTTCAAGATAACTTCGGGTTTGTTCATTTTTGCGAAATGCTTGTCCAATTCGTTTGGAATCGAGCCATTGAAATGTGGCTTTTAATTTCATGATAACTTCGGGTTTGTTCTTTTTGGCGAATTGCTAGTCTAATTAGATTGGAATCGAGCGAATGAAAAGTGGGTTTTGATTTCATGATAACTTCGGGTTTGTTCATTTTTGCGAAATGCTTGTCCAATTCGTTTGGAATCGAGCCATTGAAATGTGGCTTTTAATTTCATGATAACTTCGGGTTTGTTCTTTTTGGCGAATTGCTAGTCTAATTAGATTGGAATCGAGCGAATGAAAAGTGGGTTTTGATTTCATGATAACTTCGGGTTTGTTCATTTTTTGCGAATTTCTAGTCTAATTCGATTGGAATCGAGCTAATGAAAAGTGGTTTTTGATTTCATGATAACTACGGGTTTGTTCATTTTTGGAGAATTGCTGGTCTAATTCAATTGGAATCGAGGAAATGAAATGTGCTTTTTGATTTAGTGATAACTTAGGGTTTATTCATTTTTGGCGAATTGCTAGTTCTAATTCGATTGGATTAGATCCAATGAAAAGTGGTTTTTGATATCATGATAACTTAGGGTTTTTTCATTTTTGGCGATTTTCTCATCAAATTCGATTGGAATAGAGCGATTGAAAAGTGGTTTTTGATTTCATGATAAATTCGGGGTTGTACGTTTTTGGCGAATTGCCAGTCTAATTCGATTGGAATCGAGCCAATGAAAAGTCACTTTTGATTTCATTATAACTTAGGGTTTGTTCTTTTTGGCAAATTGCTAGTCTAGTTCAATTGGATTAGAGCCAATGAAAAGTGGTTTTTGAATTCATGATAACTTCGGGTTTGTTCATTTTTGGCGAAATGCTAGTCCAATTCGATTCGAATCGTGCCAATGAAAAGTGGCTTTTGATTCCATGATAACTGCGGGTTTGTTCGTTTTTGGGGAATTGCTAGTCTAATTCGATTGGAATTGAGCGAATGAAATGTGGTTTTTAATTTAATGATAACTTATGGTTTGTTCGTTTTTGGCGAATTGCTAGTGTAATTCGACTGGAATTGATCCAATGAAATTGGTTATTGATTTCATGATAACTTAGGGTTTGTTCGTTTTTGACGAATTGCTCGTCTAATTCGATTGGAATAGAGCCATTGAAAAGTGGTTTTTGATTTCAAGATAAATTCGGGGTTGTTCGTTTTTGGCGAATTACTAGTCTAGTTCGATTGGAATCGAGCCAATGAAAAGTCACTTTTGATATCATGATAACATCGAGTTTGTTCATTTTTGTCGAATTGCTAGTTTAATTCGATTCCAATCGAGCCAATGAAAAGTGGCTTTTGATTTCATGATAACTTCAGGGTTGTTCGTTTTTTGCGAATTTCTAGTCTAATTCGATTGGAAACTAGCTAATGAAAAGTGGTTTTTGATTTCCTGATAACTTCGGGTTTGTTCGTTTTTGAGGAATTGCTAGTCTAATTCGATTGGAATCGAGCGAATGAAAAGTGGTTTTTGATTTCATGATAACTTTGGGTCTGTTCCTTTTTGGCAAATTGCTAGTCTAATTCGATGGGAATAGATCAAATAACAAGTGATTTTTGATTTCATTATATCTTCGAGTTAGTTCATTTTTGGCGAATTGTTAGTCTAATTTGATTGGAATAGAGCCAATGAAAAGTTGTTTTTGATTTCATGAAAACTTCGGGTTTGTTCATTTTTGGCGAATTGCTAGTCCAATTCGATTGGAATCGGGCCAGGAAAAAGTTGTTTTTGATTTCATGATAACTTTGGGTTTGTTCTTTTTGGGAAATTGCTAGTCTAATTCAGTTGGAATAGAGCCAATGAAAAGTGGTTTTTGAATTCATGACAACTTCAGGTTTGTTCGTTTTTGGCGAAATGCTAATCCAATTCGATTGGAATCGAGCCAATGAAAAGTGGCTTTTGATTTCATGATAGATTCGGGTTTTTCTTTTTAGCGAATTGCTAGTCTAATTCGATTGGAATAGAGCCAATGAAAAGTGGTTTTTGATTTCATGATGACTTCGGATTTGTTCTTTTTGGCGATTTGCTTGACTAATTCGATTGGAATAGAGCCATTGAAAAATGGTTTTTGATTTCATGATAAATTAGGGTTTGTTATATTTTAACGAATTACTAGTCTAATTCGATTGGAATAGATCCAATGAAAAGTGGTTTTTGATTTCTTGATAACTTCGTGTTTCTTCATTTTTGGCGAAATGCTAGTCCAATTCGACTGGAATCGAGCTACTGAAAAGTAGCTTTTGATTTCATGATAACTATGGGCTTGTTCTTTTTGGCAAATTTCTTGTCTAATTCGATTGGAATAGGGCCAATGAAAAGTGGTTTTTGATTTCATGATAAATTCGGGGTAGTTCATTTTTGCCGAATCGCTAATCTGATTCAATTGGAATCGAGCCAATGAAAAGTGCCTCTTGATTTAATGATAACTTCGGGTCTGTTCGTTTTTGGCAAATTGCTAGTCTAATTCGATTGGAACCAAGCGATTTAAAAGCGGTTTTTGATTTCATGATAACTTCGGGTTTGTTCATTTTTGGAGAATTGCTAGTCTAATTCAATTGGAATAGAGCCAATGAAAAGTGGTTTTTGATTTCATGAAAACTTCGGGTTTGTTCGATTTTGGCGAATCGCTAGTCTAATTCCATTGGAATCGAGCCAATGAAAAGTGGTTTTTGATTTCATGATAACTTCGGGTTTCTTGTTTTTGGCGAATTGCCAGTCTAACTCAATTGGAATAGAGCCAATGCAAAGTGGTTTTTGATTTCATGATAGCTTCGGGTTTGTTCATCTTTGGCGAAATGCTAGTCCAATTCGATTGGAATCGAACCAATGAAAAGTGGCTTTTGATTTCACGATAACTTCGGGTTTGTTCTTTTTGGCGAATTGCCAGTCTAATTCGATTGGAATCGAACTAATGAAAAGTGGCTGTTGATTTCATGATAACTTTAGGTTTCTTCTTTTTAGTGAATTGCTAGTCTAATTCGATTGGAATCCAGCCAATGAAAAGTGATTTTTGATTTAATGATAACTTCGGGTTTTTTTTGGCAAATTGCTAATCTAATTCGATTGGAATTGAGCCAATGAAAAGTGGTTTTTGATTTCATGATAACTTCGAGTTTGTTCATTTTTGGCGAATTGCTAGTCTAATTCGATTCGAATCGAGCCAATGAAAAGTGGCTTTCGATTTCATGATAACTTTGGGTTTCTTCTTTTTGGCGAATTGCTAGTCTAATTTGATTGGAATAGAGCCAATGCAAAGTCGTTTTTGATTTCGTGATAACTTTTGGTTTTTTCATTTTTGGCGAAACACTAGTCCTATTCGATTGGAATCGAACCAATGAAAAGTGGCTTTTGATTTCATGATTGTTCTTTTCAGCGAATTGCTAGTCTAATTCGATTGGAATCGAACCAATGAAAAGGGCTTTTGATTTCATGATAACTTCAGGTTTCTTCTTTTTGGCGAATTGCTAGTCTAATTCGATTGGAATCGAGCCAACGAAAAGTGGTTTTTGATTTCATGCTAAATTCGGGGTTGTTCATTTTTGGCGAATTACTAGTCTAATTCGATTGGAATAGATCCGATGAAAAGTGGTTTTTGATTTCAAGATAACTTCGGGTTTGTTCATTTTTGGCGAAATGCTAGTCAATTCGATTGGAATCGAGCCAATGAAAAGTGGCTTTTGATTTCATGAAAATTTCGGGTTTGTTCTTTTTGGCGAATTGCTGGTCTAATTCGATTGGAATAGAACCAATGAAAAGTGGTTTTTGATTTCGTGGTAACTTCGGGTTTATTCTTTTTGACAAATTGCTAGTCTAATTCGATTGGAATAGAGCCATTGAAAAGTGGTTTTTGATTTCATGATAAATTCAGGGTTGTTCATTTTTTGTGAATTGCTAGTCTAATTCGATTGGAATCGAGCCAATGAAAAGTGGTTTTTGATTTCATGATAACTTCGGGTTTGTTCATTTTTGGGGTATTGCTAGTCTATTCGATTGGAATAGATCCAACGAAAAGTGGTTTTTGATTTCATGATAACTTCGGGTTTTTTCATTTTTGGTGAATTGCTATTATAATTCTATTGGAATCGAGCCAATGAAAGTGGTTTTTGATTTCATGATAACTTCGGCTTTGATCATTTTTGCCGAATTGCCAGTCCAATTCGATTGGAATTGCGCCAATGAAAAGTAGTTTTTGATTTCATGATAACTTCAGGTTCGTTCATTTTTGACGAATTGCTAGTCGAATTCGATTGGAATCGAGCCAATGAATAGGGGTTTTTGATTTCATGATAGCTTAGGGTTTGTTCATTTTTGGCGAATTCCTAGTCTAATTCAATTGGAATAGATCCAATGAACGTGGCTTTTGATTTCATAATAACTTCGGGTTTGTTCATTTTTGACGAATTGCTAGTCTTATTCGATTGGAATCGAGCCAATGAAAAGTAGTTTTTGATTTCTTGATAGATTAGGGTTTTTTCCTTTTTGGAGAATTCCTAGTAGAATTCGATTGGAATAGATCCAATGAAAAGTGGCTTTTGATTTCATGATAACTTCGAGGTTTGTTTGTCTTCGGCAAATTGCTAGTCTAATTCGACTAGAATCGAGCCAATGAAAAGTGGTTTTTGATTTCATGATAACTTCGGGTTTGTTCATTTTCGGGGAAT
>NW_019243463.1:0-30904 GCF_002742605.1 Olea europaea var. sylvestris | reverse complement strand
CGATTGGAATCGAGCCAATGAAAAGTGGCTTTTGATTTCATGAAAATTTCGGGTTTGTTCTTTTTGGCGAATTGCTGGTCTAATTCGATTGGAATAGAACCAATGAAAAGTGGTTTTTGATTTCGTGGTAACTTCGGGTTTATTCTTTTTGACAAATTGCTAGTCTAATTCGATTGGAATAGAGCCATTGAAAAGTGGTTTTTGATTTCATGATAAATTCAGGGTTGTTCATTTTTTGTGAATTGCTAGTCTAATTCGATTGGATTCGAGCCAATGAAAAGTGATTTTTGATTTCATGATAACTTCGGGTTTGTTCATTTTTGGGGAATTGCTAGTCTATTCGATTGGAATAGATCCAATGAAAAGTGGTTTTTGATTTCATGATAACTTCAGGTTTTTTCATTTTTGGTGAATTGCTAGTATAATTCTATTGGAATTGAGCCAATGAAAGTGGTTTTTGATTTCATGATAACTTCGGCTTTGATCATTTTTGCCGAATTGCTAGTCCAATTCGATTGGAATTGCGCCAATGAAAAGTAGTTTTTGATTTCATGATAACTTCAGGTTCGTTCATTTTTGACGAATTGCTAGTCGAATTCGATTGGAATCGAGCCAATGAATAGGGGTTTTTGATTTCATATTAAATTCAGGGTTGTTCGTTTTTGTTGAATTGCTACTCTAATTCGATTGGAATGAAGCCAACGAAAAGTGGTATTTGATTTCGTGATAACTTCGGGTTTGTTCATTTTTGGGGAATTGCAAGTCTAATTCGATTGGAATCGAGCGAATGTAAAGTGGTTTTTGATTTCATGATAACTTTAGGTTTGTTCAATTTTGGCGAATTTCTAATCTAATTCGATTGGAATAGATCCAATGATAAGTGGTTTTTGATTTGATGATAACTTCGAGTTAGTTTGTTTTTGCTGAATTGCTTTTATAATTTGATTGGAATCGAGCCAATGAAAAGCGTTTTTGATTTCATGATAACTTTGGGGTTGTTCGTTTTTGGCGAATTGCTAGTCTAATTTGATTAGAATCAAGCCAATGAAAAGTGGTTTTTGATTTCATGATAACCTCGGGTTTGTTTATTTTTGGGAAATTGCTAGTCTAATTCGATTGGAACCAAGCCAATGAAAAGTGGTTTATGAATTCATGACACCTTCGGGTTTGTTCATTTTTTTTTGCGAATAGCCAGTCTAATTTTACTGGAATCGAGCCAATGAAAAGTGGTTTTTGATTTAATGATAACTTCTAGTTTGTTTATTTTTGGCGAACTGCTAGTCTAATTCGATTGGAATCGAGCCAATGAAAAGTGATTTTTGATTTCACGATAATTTCAGGTTTGTTCGTTTTGGGGGAATTGCTAGTCTAATTCGATTGGAATCGAGCGAATGAAAAGTGGTTTTTGATTTCATGATAAATTCGGGGTTGTTCGTTTTCGACGAATTGCTAGTCTAATCCGATTCGAATTGAGCCATCGAAAAATGGGTTTTGATTTTCTGATAACTTCGAGTTCGTTCATTTTTTACGATTTCCTAGTCTAATTTGATTGGAATTGAGCCACTGAAAAGTGGTGTTTGATTTCATGATAACTTTGAGTTTGTTCATTTTTTACGATTTCCTAGTCTGATTCGATTGGAATTGAGCTAATGAAAAGTGATTTTTGATTTCAAGATAACTTCGAGTTTGTTCGATTTTGGAGGAATTGGCAGTCTAATGTGATTGGAATTGAGCGAATAAAATGTGGTTTTTGATTTCATGATAACATAGGGTTTGTTCATTTTTGGCGAATTGCTTGCCTAATTCGATTGGAATAGATCCAATGTAAAGTGGTTTTTGATTTCATTATAACTTCGGGTTTGTTCATTTTTGGTGAAATGCTAGTCCAATTCGATTGGAATCGAGCCAACGAATAGTGGCTTTTGATTTCATGATAACTTTGGGCTTGTTCTTTTAGGTGAATTTATAGTCTAATTTGATTGGAATAGAGCTAATGAAAAGTGGTTTTTGATTTCATGATAAATTTGGGGTAGTTCGTTTTGGCGAATTGCTAGTCTAATTCGATTGGAATCGAGCCAATGAAAAGTGGCTTTTGATTTCATGATACTTCGGGCTTGTTCATTTTTGGCAAATTGCTACTCTAATTCGGTTGGAATCGAGCCAATGAAAAGAGGTCTTTGATTTCATGATAACTTTGGGTTTGTTCATTTTTTGCGAATTGCAAGTCAAATTCGATTGGAATAGATCCATTGAAAGGTGGATTTTAATTTCATGATAACTTCGGGTTTGTTTGTTTTTGGCGAAATGCTAGTCAATTCGATTGGAATCGAGCCAATGAAAAGTGGCTTTTGATTTCATGATAACTTTGGGATATTGTTCTTTTTGGCGAATTGATGGTCTAATTCGATTGGAATAGAGCAAAAGAAAAGATAACTTCGGGTTTGTTCTTTTTGGCGAATTGCTAGTCTAATTCGATTGGAATCGAGCCAATGAAAGGTGGCTTTTGTTTTCATGATAACGTTGGGCTTGTTCGTTCTTGGCGAATTTCTAGTCTAATTCGATTGGAATCGAGCCAATGAAAGGGGTTTTTTGATTTCATGATAACTTCGGGTTTGTTCGTTTTTTGACGAATTGCTAGTCTAATTCGATTGGAATCGAGCAAATGAAAAGTGATTTTTGATTTCTTGTTAACTTCAGGTTTGTTCATTTATTGCAAATTGCTAGTCTAATTCGATTGGAATCAAGCCAATGAAAAGTAGTTTTTGAATTCATGACCTGTTAGCGTTTGGTCTTTTTTTTTTTTGCGAACAGCCAGTCTAATTCGATTGGAATTGAGCCAATGAAAAGTTGTTTTTGATTTCATGATGACTTAGGGTTTGTTCATTTTTGGTGAACTGCTAGTCTAATTTGATTAGAATCGAGCCACTGAAAAGTGGTTTTTGTTTTCTTGATAAATTTTGGTTTGTTCATTTTTAGCGAATTACTATTATAATTCGATTGTAATCGAGCCAATGAAAATTGGCTTTTGACTTCAAGATAACTTCGGGTTTGTTTGTTTTTACTAAATGCTAGTCCAATTCGATTGGAATCGAGCCAATGAAAAGTGGCTTTTGATTTCATAATAACCTTGGGTTTGTTCATTTTTGGCGAATTGCTAGTCTAATTCGATTGGAATCGAGCCAATGAAAAGTGGTTTTCGATTTCACGATAGTTTAGGGTTTCTTCATTATTTGAGAGTTCCTAGTCTAATTCAATTGGAATAGATCTAATGAAAAGTGGCTTTTGATTTCATGATAACTTTGGGTCTGTTTGTTTTTGTCGAATCGCTAGTCTAATTCAATTGGAATCGGGCCAACGAAAAGTGCTTTTTGATTTCATGATAACTTCGGGTTTGTTAATTTTTGAAGAATTGCTAGTCTAATTCGATTGTAATCGAGGGAATGAAAAGTGGTTTTTGATTTAATGATAACTTAGGGCTCGCTCATTTTTAGTGAATTGCCAATCTAATTCGATTGGAATAGATCCAATGAAAATTGGTTTTTGATTTCATGATAACTTCGGGTTTGTTCGTTTTTGGCGAAATGCTAGTCAATTTGATTGGAATCGAGCCTATGAAAAGTGGCTTTTGATTTCATGATAACTTCGGGTTTGTTCTTTTTGGCGAATTGTTGGTCTAATTCGATTGGAATAGAGCCAATGAAAAGTGGTTTTTGATTTCATGATAACTTCGGGTTTGTTCTTTTTGGCGAATTGTTGGTCTAATTCGATTGGAATAGAGCCAATGAAAAGTTGTTTTTGATTTCGTGATAACTTCGGATTTTTTCGATTTTGGCGAAATGCTAGTCAATTCGATTGGAATCGAGCCGATGAAAAGTGGCTTTTCATTTCATGATAACTTCGGGTTTGTTCTTTTTGGCGAATTGCTGGTCTAATTCGATTGGAATAGAGCCAATGAAAAGTGGTTTTTGATTTCATGATAAGTTCGGGTTTGTTCTTCTTGGCGAATTGCTAGTCTAATTCGATTGGATTTGAGCCATTGAAAAGTGGTTTTTGATTTCATGATAAATTCGGGGTTGGTCATTTTTGGCGAATTGCTAGTCTAATTCAATTGAAATCGAGCCAATGAAAAGTGCTTTTTGATTTCATGATAACTTCGGGTTTGTTCATTTTTGGAGAATTCCTACTCAATTCGATTGGAATCGAGCCAATGAAAAGTGGCTTTTGATTTCATGATAATTTGGGTCTGTTTGTTTTTGTGGAATCGCTAGTCTAATTCGATTGGAATCGAGCCAATGAAAAGTGCTTTTTGATTTCATGATAACTTCGGGTTTGTTAATTTTTGGGGAATTACTAGTCTAATTCGATTGTAATCGAGTGAATGAAAAGTGGTTTTTGATTTAATGATAACTTAGGGTTTGCTTATTTTTAGCGAATTGCCAATCTAATTCGATTGGAATAGATCCAATGAAAATTGGTTTTTGATTTCATGATAACTTCGGGTTTGTTCGTTTTTGGCGAAATACTAGTCAATTCGATTGGAATCGAGCCAATGAAAAGTGGCTTTTAATTTCATGATAACTTCGGGTTTGTTCTTTTTGGCGAATTGTTGGTCTAATTCGATTGGAATAGAGCCAATGAAAAGGTGTTTTTGATTTCATGATAACTTCGGAGTTTTTCGATTTTGGCGAAATGCTAGTCAATTCGATTGGAATCGAGCCGATGAAAAGTGGCTTTTCATTTCATGATAACTTCGGGTTTGTTCTTTTTGGCGAATTGCTGGTCTAATTCGATTGGAATACAGCCAATGAAAAGTGGTTCTTGATTTCATGATAAGTTCGGGTTTGTTCTTTTTGGCGAATTACTAGTCTAATTCGATTGGATTTGAGCCATTGAAAAGTGGTTTTTGATTTCATGATAAATTCGGGGTTGGTCGTTTTTGGTGAATTGCTAGTATAATTTGATTGGAATCGAGCCATTGATTTGATTTCATGACAGCTTAGGGTTTGTTCATTTTTGGAGAATTCCTACTCAATTCGATTGGAATCGAGCCAATGAAAAGTGGTTTTTGATTTCATGAAAACTTAGGGTTTGTTCGTTTTTGGCGAATTGCTAGTCTAATTGGATTGGAATCGATCCAATGAAAAGTGGTTTTTGATTTCATGGTAACTTCGGGTTTGTTCGTTTTTGGCGAAATGCTAGTCAATTCGATTGGAATCGAGGCAATGAAAAGTGGTTTTTGATTTCATGATAACTTCGGATTTGTTCTTTTTTGGCGAATTGCTGGTCTAATTTGATTGGAATAGAGCCAATGAAAAGTGGTTTTTGATTTCATGATAACTTTGGGTTTGTTCTTTTTGGCGAATTACTAGTCTAATTCGATTGGAATAGAGCTATTGAAAAGTTGTTTTTGATTTCATGATACATTCGGGGTAGTTCATTTTTGGCGAATTGCTAGTCTAACTCTTTTGGAATCTAGCCGATGAAAAGTGGTTTTTGATTTCATGATAATTTCAGGTTTGTTCATTTTTAGAGAATTGCTAGTCTAATTCGATTGGAATCGAGCGAATGAAAAGTGGTTTTTGATTTCATGATAACTTTGGGTTTGTTCATTTTTGGCGAATTGCTAATCTAAGTCGATTGGAATAGATCCAATGACAAGTGGTTTTTGATTTCATGATAACTTCGAGTTAGTTCGTTTTTGCTGAATTGCTAGTCTAACTTGATTGGAATCGAGCCAATGAAAAGTGGCTTTTCATTTCATGATAACTTGGGGCTTGTTCACTTTTGGCGAATTTCTACTCTAATTCGCTTGGAATCGAGCCAATGAAAAGGGGTTTTTGATTTCATGATAACTTCAGGTTTGTTCATTTTTAGTGAATTGCTAGTCTAATTCGATTGGAATCGAGCCAATGAAAAGCGGTTTTCGAATTCATGATAACTTCGGGTTTGTTCATTTTTGGCGAATTGCTAGTCTAATTCGATTGGAATCAAGTCAATGAAAAGTGGTTTTTGATTTCACGATAACTTAGGGTTTGTTCATTTTTCGCGAATTGCTAGTCTAATTTGATTGGAATCGAGACAATGAAAGTCTAATTCGATTGGAATTGAGCCTTTGAAAAGTGGTTTTTGTTTTCTTGATAACTTCTGGTTTGTTCATTTTTTGCGAATTGCTAGTATAATGCGATTGGAATCGAGCGAATGAAAATTGGCTTTTGACTCCAAGATAACTTCGGGTTTGTTCGTTTTTGCGAAAAGGTAGTCCAATTCGATTGGAATCGAGTGAATGAAAAGTGGCTTTTGATTTCATGATAACTTCAGGTTTGTTCTTTTTGGCGAATCGCTAGTCTAATTCGATTGGAATTGAGCCAATGAAAAGTGGCTTTTGATTTCATGACAAATTCGGGGTAGTTCATTTTTGGCGAATTGCTAGCCTAATTCGATTGGAATCGAGCTAATGAAAAGTGGCTTTTGAGTTAATGATAACTTTGCGTTTGATCATTTTTGGCGAATTGCTAGTCTAATTCGATTGGAATCGAGCAAATGAAAAGTGATTTTTGATTTCAGAATAACTTTGGGTTTGTTCATTTTTGGTGAATTGCTAGTCTAATTCGATTGGAATCGAGTCAATGAAAAGTGGTTTTTTATTTCATGATAACATCAGGTTTGTTCGTCTTTGGCAAATTGCTAGTCTATTTCGATTGGAATCGAGCCATTGAAAAGTGGTTTTTGAATTCATGATAACTTCGGTTTGATCATTTTCGACGAATTGCTAGTCCAATTCAATTGGAATCGAGCCAATGAAAAGTGGTTTTTGATTTCATGATAACTTCGGGTTTGTTCGTTTTCGGCCAATTGCTAGTCTAATTTGATTGGAATCGAGCCAATGAAAAGTGGTTTTTGATTTCATGATAACTTCGGGTTTGTTCATTTTTGGTGAATTGCTAGTCTAATGCGATTGGAATCGAGCCAATGAAAAGTGGTTTTTGATTTCATGATAACTTCGGGTTTGTTCATTTTTGGTGAATTGCTAGTCTAATTCGATTGGAATCGAGCCAATGAAAAGTGGTTTCTGATTTCATATAACTTCGGGTTTGTTCATTTTTTGCGCAATGCTGGTCTAATTTGATTGGAATCGAGCCAATGAAAAGTAGTTTTTGATATCATGATAACTTCGGGTTTCTTCGTTCTAGGACAATTGCTAGTCTAATTCGATCGGAATCGAGCCAATGAAAAGTGGCTTTCGATTTCATGATAACTTCGAGTTTGATCATTTTCGAAAAATTGCTAGTCTAATTCGATTGGAATCGAGCCAATGATAAGTGGTTTTCGATTTCATGATAACTTAGGGTTTAATCATTTTTGGCGAATTGCTAGTCTAATTTGATTGGAATCCAGCCAATGAAAAGTGGCTTTAGATTTCGTGATAACTTCGGGTTTGATCGTTTTCGAAAAATGGCTAGTCTAATTTGGTTGGAATCGAGCCAATGAAAAGTGGTTTTCGATTTCATGATAACTTCGGGTTTTATTCATTTTTGGCGAATTGCTAGTCTAATTCGTTTGGAATCGAGTCAATGAAAAGTGGTTTTTTATTTCATGATAACATCGGGTTTGTTCATTTTTTGCGCCTTTTTGGGGAATTACTAGTCTAATTCGATTGGAACCGAGCCAATGAAAAGTGGTTATTGATTTCATGATAACATCGGGTTTGTTCATTTTTTGCGCCTTTTTGGGGAATTACTAGTCTAATTCGATTGGAACCGAGCCAATGAAAAGTAGTTTTTGATTTCATGATAACTTCGGGTTTGTTCATTTTTTGCGCAATGCTGGTCTAATTCGATTGGAATCGAGCCAATGAAAAGTCGTTTTTTATTTCATGATAACTTCGGGTTTCTTCTTTCTAGGACAATTGCTAGTCTAATTCGATCGGAATCAAGCCAATGAAAATTGGCATTAGATTTCATGATAACTTCGGGTTTGATCATTTTCGAAAAATTGCTAGTCTAATTCGATTGGAATCAAACCAATGAAAAGTGGCTTTCGATTTCATGATAACTTTAGTTTGATCATTTTCAGCGAATTGCTTGTCTAATTTAATTGGAACCGAGCCAATGAAAATTGGTTTTTGATTTCACGATAACTTCGGGTTTGTTCATTTTTAGCGAATTGCTAGTCTAATTCGATCGGAATCGAGTCGATGAAAAGTGGTTTTTTGTTTCATGATAACATCGGGTTTGTTCGTGTTTGGCAAGTTGCTAGTCTAATTCGATTGGAATCGAGCCAATGAAAAGTGGTTTTTGATTTCATGATAACTTCGGGTTCGTTCATTTTTTTGCGCAATGCTGGTCTAATTCGATTGGAATCGAGCCAATGAAAACTAGTTTTTGATTTCATGATAACTTCGGGTTTCTTCGTTCGAGGACAATTGCTAGTCTAATTCGATTGGAATCGAGCCAATTAAAAGTGGCTTTCGATTTCATGATAACTTCGGGTTTGATCATTTTCGGCGAATTGCTCGTCTAATTCAATTGGAATTGAGCCAATGAAAAGTAGTTTTTGATTTCATGATAACTTCGGGTTTGTTTATTTTCGGTGAATTGCTAGTCCAATTCGATTGGAATCGAGCCAATGAAAAGTGGTTTTTTTATTTCATGATAACTTCGGGTTTCTTCGTTCGAGGGCAATTGCTAGTCTAATTCGATTGGAATCGAACCAATGAAAAGTGGCTTTCGATTTCATGATAACTTCGGGTTTGATCATTTTCGAAAAATTGCAAGTCTAATTCAATTGGAATCGAACCAATGAAAAGTGGCTTTCGATTTCATTCAGTTTGATCATTTTCAGCGAATTGCTTGTCTAATTCAATTGGAACCGAGCCAATGAAAACTGGTTTTTGATTTCATGATAACTTCGGGTTTGTTCGTTTTTGGCGAATTGCTAGTCTAATTCGATCGGAATCAAGTCAATGAAAAGTGGTTTTTTGTTTCATGATAACGTCGGGTTTGTTCGTCTTTGGTAAATTGCTAGTCTAATTCGATTTGAATTGAGCCAGTGTAAAGTGGTTTTTGATTTCGTGATAACGTCGGGTTTGATCATTTTTGGCGAATCGCTACTCTAATTCAATTGGAATCGAGCAAATGAAAAGTGGATTTTGATTTCATGATAACTTCAGGCTTGTTCGTCTTTGGCAAATCGCTAGTCTAATTCGATTGGAATCGTGCCAATGAAAAGTGGTTTTTGATTTCATGATAACTTCGGGTTTGTTCATTTTTTGTACAATGCTGGTCTAATTCGATTGGAATCGAGCCAATGAAAAGTAGTTTTTGATTACATGATAACTTCGGGTTTCTTCATTCGAGGACAATTGCTAGTCTAATTCGATTGGAATCGAGCCAATGAAAAGTGGCTTTCGATTTCATGAAAACTTCGGGTTTGATCATTTTCGACGAATGGGTCGTCTAATTCGATTGGAATCGAGCCAATGAAAAGTGATTTTTGATTTCATGATAACTTCGGGTTTGTTTACTTTCGGTGAATTGCTAGTCAAATTCGATTGGAATCGAGCCAATGAAAAGTGGTTTTTTATTTCATGATAACTTCGGGTTTGATCATTTTTTCCGTAATGCTGGTCTAATTTGATTGGAATCGAGCCAATGAAAAGTAGTTTTTGATTTCATGATAACTTTGGGTTTCTTCGTTCGAGGGCAATTGCTAGTCTAATTCGATTGGAATCGAGCGAATGAAAAGTGGCTTTCGATTTCATGATAACTTCGGGTTTGATCATTTTCGAAAAATTGCTAGCCTAATTCGATTGGAATCGAACCAATGAAAAGTGGCTTTTGATTTCATGATAACTTCAGTTTGATCATTTTCAGCGAATTACTTGTCTAATTCAATTGGAACCGAGCCAATGAAAACTGGTTTTTGATTTCATGATAACTTCCGGTTTGTTCATTTTTGGCGAATTGCTAGTCTAATTCGATTGGAATCGAGTCAATGAAAAGTGATATTTTGTTTCATGATAACATCGGGTTTGTTCGTCTTTGGCAAATTGCTAGTCCAATTCGATTGGAATCAAGCTATTGTAAAGTGGTTATTGATTTCATGATAACGTCGGGCTTGATAATTTTTGGCGAATCGCTACACTAATTCAATTGGAATCGAGCAAATGAAAAGTGGGTTTTGATTTCATGATAACTTCGGGTTTGTTCGTCTTTTGCAAATTGCTGGTCTAATTCGATTGGAATCGAGCCAATGAAAAGTGGTTTTTGATTTCATGATAACTTCGGGTTTGTCATTTTTTGCGCAATGCTGGTCTAATTCGATGGAATCGAGCCAATGAAAAGTAGTTTTTGATTTCATGATAACTTCGGGTTTCTTCGTTCGAGGACAATTGCTAGTCTAATTCGATTGGAATCGAGCCAATGAAAAGTGGCTTTCAATTTCATGATAACTTCGGGTTTGATCATTTTTGGCGAATTGTTACTCTAATTCGATTGGAATCGAGTCAATGAAAAGTGATTTTTTATTTCATGATAACATCAGGTTTGTTCGTCTTTGGCAAATTGCTAGTCTATTTCGATTGGAATCGAGCCATTGAAAAGTGGTTTTTGTATTCATGATAACTTCGGTTTGATCATTTTCGACGAATTGCTAGTCCAATTCAATTTGAATCGAGCCAATGAAAAGTGGTTTTTGATTTCATGATAACTTCGGGTTTGTTCGTTTTCGGCCAATTGCTAGTCTAATTCGATTGGAATCGAGCCAATGAAAAGTGGTTTTTGATTTCATGATAACTTCGGTTTTGATCATTTTCGACGAATTGCTAGTCTAGTTCGATTGGAATCGAGCCAATGAAACGTGGTTTTCGATTTCATGATAACTTCGAGTTTGTTCATTTTGGGTGAATTGCTAGTCTAATTCGATTGGAATCGAGCCAATGAAAAGTGGTTTCTGATTTCATATAACTTCGGGTTTGTTCATTTTTTGCGCAATGCTGGTCTAATTTGAATGGAATCGAGCCAATGAAAAGTAGTTTTTGATGTCATGATAACTTCGGGTTTCTTCGTTCTAGGACAATTGCTAGTCTAATTCGATCGGAATCGAGCCAATGAAAAGTGGCTTTCGATTTCTTGATAACTTCGGGTTTGATCATTTTCGAAAAATTGCTAGTCTAATTCGATTGGAATCGAGCCAATGATAAGTGGTTTTCGATTTCATGATAACTTAGGGTTTAATCATTTCCGACGAATTGCTAGTCTAATTTGATTGGAATCCAGCCAATGAAAAGTGGCTTTAGATTTCGTGATAACTTCGGGTTTGATCGTTTTCGAAAAATGGCTAGTCTAATTTGGTTGGAATCAAGCCAATGAAAAGTGGTTTTCAATTTCATGATAACTTCGGGTTTGTTCATTTTTGGCGAATTGCTAGTCTAATTCGTTTGGAATCGAGTCAATGAAAAGTGGTTTTTTATTTCATGATAACATCGGGTTTGTTCGTCTTTGGCAAATTGCTAGTCTAATTCGATTGAAATCGAGCCAATGAAAAGTGGTTTTTGATTTCATGATAACTTCAGGTTTGTTCATTTTCGGTGAATTGCTAGTCTAATTCGATTGGAATCGAGCCAATGAAAAGTGGTTTTTGATTTCATGATAACTTCGGGTTTGTTCATTTTTTGCGCAATGCTGGTCTAATTCGATTGGAATCGAGCCAATGAAAAGTCGTTTTTTATTTCATGATAACATCGGGTTTCTTCTTTCTAGGACAATTGCTAGTCTAATTCGATCGGAATCAAGCCAATGAAAATTGGCATTAGATTTCATGATAACTTCGGGTTTGATCATTTTCGAAAAATTGCTAGTCTAATTCGATTGGAATCGAACCAATGAAAAGTGGCTTTCGATTTCATGATAACTTCAGTTTGATCATTTTCAGCGAATTGCTTGTCTAATTTAATTGGAACCGAGCCAATGAAAACTGGTTTTTGGTTTCACGATAACTTCGGGTTTGTTCATTTTTAGCGAATTGCTAGTCTAATTCGATCGGAATCGAGTCGATGAAAAGTGGTTTTTTGTTTCATGATAACATCGGGTTTGTTCGTGTTTGGCAAGTTGCTAGTCTAATTCGATTGGAATCGAGCCAATGAAAAGTGGTTTTTGATTTCATGATAACTTCGGGTTTGTTCATTTTTTTGCGCAATGCTGGTCTAATTCGATTGGAATCGAGCCAATGAAAACTAGTTTTTGATTTCATGATAACTTCGGGTTTCTTCGTTCGAGGACAATTGCTAGTCTAATTCGATTGGAATCGAGCCAATTAAAAGTTGCTTTCGATTTCATGATAACTTCGGGTTTGATCATTTTCGGCGAATTGCTCGACTAATTCAATTGGAATTGAGCCAATGAAAAGTAGTTTTTGATTTCATGATAACTTCGGGTTTCTTCGTTCGAGGACAATTGCTAGTCTAATTCGATTGGAATCGAGCCAATGAAAAGTGGCTTTCGATTTCATGATAACTTCGGGTTTGATCATTTTCGACGAATTGCTCGTCTAATTCGATTGGAATCGAGCCAATGAAAAGTAGTTTTTGATTTCATGATAACTTCAGGTTTGTTTTTTTTCGGTGAATTGCTAGTCCATTTCGGTTGCAATCGAGCCAATGAAAAGTGGTTTTTTATTTCATGATAACTTCAGGTTGGTTCATTTTTTGCGCAATGTTGGTCTAATTAGATTGGAATCGAGCCAATGAAAAGTAGTTTTTGATTTCATGATAACTTCGGGTTTCTTCGTTCGAGGACAATTGCTAGTCTAATTCGATTGGAATCAAGCGAATGAAAAGTGGCTTTCGATTTCTTGATAACTTCGGCTTTGATCATTTTTGAAAAATTGCTAGTCTAATTCGATTGGAATCGAACCAATGAAAAGTGGCTTTCGATTTCATGATAACTTCGGTTTGATCATTTTCAGCGAATTGCTTGTCTAATTCAATTGGAACCGAGCCCATGAAAACTGATTTTTGATTTCATGATAACTTCGGGTTTGTTCATTTTTGGCGAATTGCTAGTCTAATTCGATTGGAATCGAGTCAATGAAAAGTGGTTTTTTGTTTCATGATAACATCGGGTTTGTTCTTCTTTAGCAAATTGCTAGCCTAATTCGATTGGAATCGAGCCAATGTAAAATGGTTTTTGATTTTATGATAACGTCGGGTTTGATCATTTTTGGCGAATCGCTACTCTAATTCAATTGGAATCGAGCAAATGAAAAGTGGGTTTTGATTTCATGATAACTTCGTGTTTGTTCGTCTTTGGCAAATTGTAAGTCTAAATCGATTGGAATTGAGCCAATGAAAAATGGTTTTTGATTTCATGATAACTTCTGATTTCTTTGTTTTTTGGCGAATTGCTTGTCTAATTCGATTGGAATCAAGAAAATGAAACGTGGTTTTTGATTTAATGATAACTTCGGGTTTGTTCATTTTTTATGTAATGCTGGTCGAATTCGATTGGAATCAAGCCAGTGAAAAGTAGTTTTTGATTTCATGATAACTACGGGTTTATTCATTTTAGGAGAATTGTTAGTCTAATTCGATTGGAATCGAGCCAATGAAAAGTGGCTTTCGATTTCATGATAACTTCGGGTTTGATCATTTTGGAAAAATTGCTAGTCTAATTCGATTGGAATCGAGCCAATGAAAAGTGGCTTTCGATTTCATGATAACTTCGGGTTTGATCATTTTGGAAAAATTGCTAGTCTAATTCGATTGGAATCGAGCCAATGAAAAGTGGTTTTCGATTTCATGATAACTTCGGGTTTAATCATTTTCGGCGAATTGCTAGTCTAATTCGATTGGAATCGAGCCAATGAAAAGTGGTTTTTGATTTCATAATAACTTTGGGTTTGTTCATTTTTGGTGAATTGCTTGTCCAATTAGATTGGAATCGAGCCAATGAAATGTGGTTTTTGATTTCTTTATAACTTCGGGTTTGTTCATTTTTTGCGCAATGCTGGTCTAATTCGATTGGAATCGAGCCAATGGAAAGTAGTTTTTGATTTCATGATAACTTCGGCTTTCTTCGTTCGAGGACGATTGCTAGTTTAATTAGGTTGGAATTGAGCAAATGAAAATTGGCTTTCGATTTCATTATAACTTCGGGTTTGATCATTTTCGAAAAATTGCTAGTCTAATTCGATTGGAATTGAACCAATGAAAGTGGCTTTCTATTTCATGATAACTTTGGGTTTGATCATTTTCGGCAAATTGCTAGTCTAATTCGATTGGAATCGAGCCATTGAAAAGTGGTTTTGATTTAATGATAACTTCAGGTTTGTTCATTTTCGGTGAATTGCTAGTCCAATTCGATTGGAATCGAGCCAATGAAAAGTGATTTTTTATTTCATGATAACTTCGGGTTTGTTCATTTTTTGCGCAATGCTGGTCTAATTCGATTGGAATCAAGCCAATGAAAAGTAGTTTTTTATTTCATGATAATTTCGGGTTTCTTCGTTTGAGGACAATTGCTAGTTTAATTCTATTGGAATCGAGCCAATGAAAAGTGATTTTTGATTTAATGATAACTTCGGGTTTGTTCATTTTCGGTGAATTGCTAGTCCAATTCGATTGGAATCGAGCCAATGAAAAGTGGTTTTTTATTTCATGATAACTTCGGGTTTGTTCATTTTTTGCGCAATGCTAGTCTAATTCGATTGGAATCAAGCCAATGAAAAGTAGTTTTTTATTTCATGATAACTTCGGGTTTCTTCGTTTGAGGACAATTGCTAGTCTAATTCGATTGGAATCGAGCCAATGAAAAGTGGTTTTCGATTTCATGATAACGTCGGGTTTGATCATTTTCGGCGAATCGCTACTCTATTTCAATTGGAATCGAGCAAATGAAAAGTGGATTTTGATTTCAAGATAACTTCGGGTATGTTCGTCTTCGGGTGTGTTCATCTTTGGCAAATTTTGAGTCTAAATCGATTGGAATCGAGCCAATAAAAATTGGTTTTTGATTTCATGATAACTTCGGGTTTCTTCGTTTTTTGGAAAATTGCTTGTCTAATTCGATTGGAATCGAGCCAATGAAACGTGGTTTTTGATTTAATGATAACTTCGGGTTTGTTCATTTTTTGTGCAATGCTGGTCGAATTCGATTGGAATCGAGCCAGTGAAAAGTAGTTTTTGATTTCATGATAACTTTAGGTTTGTTCGTTTTAGGAGAATGTCTAGTCTAGTTCGATTGGAATCGAGCCAACGAAAAGTGGCTTTCGATTTCATGATAACTTCGGGTTTGATCATTTTGATTTCATGATAATTTCTTCTTTGATCATTTTTGGCAAATCGCTAATCCAATTCGATTGGAATCAAGCCAATGAAAAGTGGTTTTTGATTTCATGATAACTTCGAGTTTGTTCATTTTCGGTGAATTGCTCGTCTAATTCGATTAGAATCGAGCAATGAAAAGTGGTTTTTGATTTAATGATAACTTCGGGTTTGTTCATTTTTTGCGCGATGCTGGTCTAATTCGATTAGAATCGATCCAATGAAAAGTAGTTTTCGATTTCATGATAACTTCGGGTTTCTTCGTTCTAGGACAATTGCTAGTATAATTCGATTAGAATCGAGCCAAAGAAAGTGGCATTCGATTTCATGATAACTTCTGGTTTGATCATTTTCGAAAAATTGCTAATCTAATTCGATCGCAATCGAGCAAATGAAAAGTGGTTTTCGATTTCATGAAAACTTCGGATTTGATCATTTTCGACGAATTACTAGCCTAATTCGATTGGAATCCAGCCAATGAAAAGTGGCTTTCGATTTCATGATAACTTCGGGTTTGATCATTTTCAAAAATTGCTAGTCTAATTCGGTTGGAATCGTGCCAATGAAAAGTGGTTTTCGATTTCATGAGAACTTCTGGTTTGTTCATTTTTGGCGAATTACAAGTCCAATTCGATCGGTATGGAGTCAATGAAAAGTGGTTTTTTATTTCATGATAACATCGAGTTTGTCCGTCTTTGGCAAATTGCTAGTCTAATTTGATTGGAATCGAGCCAATGAAAAGTGGTTTTTGATTTCATGACAACATCGGGTTTAATCATTTTCAGCGAATTGCTACTCTAAGTCAATTGGAATCGAGCCATTGAAAAGTAGATTTTGATTTCATGATAACTTCGGGTTTGTTCGTCTTTGGCAAATTGCTAGTCAAAATCGATTGGAATCGAGCCAACGAAAAATGGTTTTTTATTTCATGATAACGTCGGGTTTGTTCGTTTTTGGCGAATTGCTTGTCTAATTCGATTGGAATCGAGCCAATGAAACGTGGTCTTTGATTTCATGATAACTTCGGGTTTATTCATTTTTTGTGCAACGCTAGTCCAATTCGATTGGTATGGAGTCAATGAAAAGTGGTTTTTTATTTCATGATAACTTCGAATTCGTTCGTTTTAGGAGAATTGTTAGTCTAATTCAATTGGAATCGAGCCAATGAAAAGCGGCTTTCGATTTCATGATAACTTCGGGTTTGATCATTTCCAAAAAATTGCTAGTCTAATTCGATTGGAATCGAGCCAATGAAAAGTGGTTTTCGATTTCATGATAACTTCGGGTTCGATCATTTTCGGCGAATTGCTAGTCTAGTTCGATTGGAATCCAGCCAATGAAAAGTGGCTTTTGATTTCACTATAACTTCGAGTTTGATCATTTTCAAAAAATTGCTATTCTAATTCGATTGGAATCGAGTCAATGAAAAGTGTTTTTTATTTTATGATAAATCGGATTTGTTCGTCTTCGGCAAATTAGTAGTCTAATTCAATTGGAATTGAGCCAACGAAAAGTGGTTTTTGATTTCATGATAACTTCGGGTTTGATCATTTTCGACAAATTGCTAGTCTAATGCAATTGGAATCAAGCCAATGAAAAGTGGTTTTTGATTTCATGATAACTTCGAGTTTGTTCGATTTCGGCTAATTGCTTGTCTAATTCGATAGGAATCGAGCCAATGAAAAGTGGTTTTTGATTTCATGATTACTTCGGGTTTGATCATTTTCAGCGAATTGCTAGTCTAATTCGATTGGAATCGAGCCAATGAAAAGTGGCTTTCGATTTCATGATAACTTCGGGTTTGTTTATTTTCGGCGAATTTCTAGTCTAATTCGATTGGAATCCAGCCTATGAAAAGTGGCTTTAGATTTCATGATAACTTCGGGTTTGGTCATTTTCGAAAAATTGTTAGTCTAATTCAATTGGAATCGAGCCAAAGAAAAGTGTTTTTCGATTTCATGATAACTTCGGGTTTGATCATTTTCGACAAATTGCTAGTCTAATTCGATTGGAATCGAGCCAATGAAAAGTGGTTTTTGATTTCATGATAACTTCGGGTTTGTTCGATTTTGGCTAATTGCTTGTATAATTCGATTGGAATCGAGCCAATGAAAAGTGATTTTTGATTTCATGATAACTTCGGGTTTGATCATTTTCTGCTAATTGCTAGTCTAATTCGATTGGAATCGAGCCAATGAAAAGTGGCTTTCGATTTCATGATAACTTCGGGTTTGTTTTTAGGCGAATTGCTAGTCTAATTTGATTGGAATCTAGCCAATGAAAAGTGGCTTTCGATTTCAAACTTCGGGTTTGGTCATTTTCGAAAAATTGTTAGTGTAATTCTATTGGAATCGAGCTAATGAAAAGTGTTTTTCGATTTCATGATAACTTCGGGTTTGATCATTTTCGACGAATTGCTAGTCTAATTCGATTGGAATCGAGCCAATGAAAAAGTGGCTTTCGATAGCATGATAACTTCGGGTTTGATCCTTTTCAAAAAATTACTAGTCTAATTCGATTCGAATCGAACCAATGGAAAGTGGTTTTCGATTTCATGATAACTTCGGGTTTGATCGCTTTCGGGAAATTGCTTGTCTAATTCGGTTGGAATCGAGCTAATGAAATGTAGTTTTTGATTTCATGATAACTTCGGGTTTGTTCATTTTTGGCAAATTGCTATTCTACTTCGATTGGAATCGTGCCAATGAAAAGTGGTTTTTGATTTTAAGATAACTTCGGGTTTGTTCATTTTTAGCGAATTGTTAGTCCAATTCGATTGGAATCAAGCCGATGAAAAGTAGTTTTTGATTTCATGATAACTTTGGGTATGATCATTTTCGGCGAATTGCTAGTCTAATTCGATTGGAATAGAGCCAATGAAAAGTGGCTTTCGATTTCATGATAACTTCGGGTTTGATCATTTTCGACGAATTGCTAGTCTAATTCGATTGGAATCAAGCCGATGAAAAGTAGTTTTTGATTTCATGATAACTTCAGGTTTGTTCATTTTTGGCGAAATGCTAGTCTAATTCGATTGGAATCGAGCCAATGAAAAGTGGTTTTAATTTCATGATAACTTCGGGTTTGATCATTTTCGACGAATTGCTAGTCTAATTCGATTGGAATCGAGCCAATGAAAAGTGGCTTTCGATTTCATGATAACTTCGGGTTTGATCATTTTCGACAAATTAATAGTCTAATTCGAAAGGAATCAAGCCAATGATAAGTGTTTTTCGATTTCATGATAACCTCGTGTTTGTTCATTTTTGGTGAAATACTAGTCTAATTCGATTGGAATCGAGCCAATGAAAAGTGGTTTTCGATTTCATGATAACTTCGGGCTTGATCGTTTTCGACAAATTGCTAGTCTAATTCTATTGGAATCGAGCTAATGAAAAGTGGTTTTTGATTTCGTGATAACTTCGGGTTTGACGTTTTCGACGAATTGCAAGTTTATTTCGATCGGATTCGAGCCAATGAAAAGTGGCTTTCGATTTCATGACAGCATCGGGTTTGTTCGTCTTTCACAAATTGGTAGTCTAATTCATTTGGATTTGAGCCAATGAAAAGTGGGTTTTGATTTCATGATAACTTCAAGTTTGTTCATTTTCGGCGAATTGCTAGTCTAATTTGATTGGAATCCAGCCTATGAAAAGTGGCTTTCGAATTCAAACTTCGGGTTTGGTCGTTTTTGAAAAATTGTTAGTCTAATTCGATTGGAATCGAGCTAATGAAAAGTGTTTTTCGATTTCATGATAACTTCGGGTTTGATCATTTTCGACGAATTGCTAGTCTAATTCGATTGGAATCGAGCCAATGAAAAAGTGGCTTTCGATAGCATGATAACTTCGGGTTTGTTCCTTTTCAAAAAATTGCTAGTCTAATTCGATTCGAATCGAACCAATGAAAAGTGGTTTTCGATTTCATGATAACTTCGGGTTTGATCGCTTTCGGGAAATTGCTTGTATAATTCGGTTGGAATAGAGCTAATGAAAAGTAGTTTTTGATTTAATGATAACTTCGGGTTTGTTCATTTTTAGCGAATTGCTAGTCTACTTCGATTGGAATCGAGCCAATGAAAAGTGGTTTTTGATTTTAAGATAACTTCGGGTTTGTTCATTTTTGGCGAATTGCTAGTCCAATTCGATTGGAATCGAGCCAAAGAAAAGTAGTTTTTGATTTCATGATAACTTCGGGTATGATCATTTTCAGCGAATTGCTAGTCTAATTCGATTGGAATCGAGCCAATGAAAAGTGGTTTTCGATTTCATGATAACTTCGGGTTTGATCGTTTTCGACGAATTGCTAGTCTAATTCGATTGGAATCGAGCCAATGAAAAGTGGTTTTCGATTTCATGATAACTTCGGGTTTGATCGTTTTCGACGAATTGCTAGTCTAATTCGATTGGAATCGAGCCAACGAAAAGTGGTTTTCGATTTCACCATAACTTCGGGTCTGACCATTTTCGGCGAATTGCTAGTCTAATTCGATTGGAATCGAGCCAATGAAAAGTGGCTTCGATTTCATGATAACTTCGGGTTTGGTCATTTTCGACGAATTACTAGTCTGATTCGAAAGGAATCAAGCCAATGAAAAGTGCTTTTCAATTTCATGATAACTTTGAGTTTGTTCATTTTTGGCGAAATGCTAGTCTAATTCGATTGGAATCGAGCCAATGAAAAGTGGTTTTCGATTTCATGATAACTTCGGGCTTGATCGTTTTCGACAAATTGGAAGTCTAATTCTATTGGAATCGAGCCAATGAAAAGTGGTTTTTGATTTCGTGATAACTACGGGTTTGATCGTTTTCGACGAATTGCAAGTCTAATTTGATCGGAATCGAGCCAATGAAAAGTGGCCTTCGATTTCATGACAGCATCGGGTTTGTTCATCTTTCGCAAATTGGTAGTCTAATTCATTTGGAATTGAGCCAATGGAAAGTGGGTTTTGATTTCATGATAACTTTGGGTTTGTTTGATTTTGGCGAATTGCCAGTCTAATTCGATTGGAATCGAGCCAATGAAAAGTGGTTTTTCATTTCATGATAACTTTGGGTTCGTTCATTTTTAGCGAATTGCCAGTCTAATTCGATTGGAATCGGTCTACTAAAAAGTGTTTTTTGATTTCATGATAACTTCGGGTGTGTTCGTTTTCGGCCAATTGCTAGTCTAATTCGATTGGAATCGAGCCAATGAAAAATGATTTTTGATTTCATGATAACTTCGGGTGCGTTCATTTTTTTGCCAAATTCTAGTCTAATTAGTTTGGTATCGAGCCAATGGAAGGTCATTTTTGATTTCGTGATAACTTCGGGTTTGTTAGTTTTTGGTAAATTGCTAGTCTAATTCGATTGGAATCGAGCTAATGAAAAGTGGTTTTTGATTTCATGATAACTTCGGGTTCTTTTATTTTTTTTGCCAAATTCTAATCTAATTCGATTGGAATTGAGCCAATGGAAAGTAGTTTTTGATTTCATGATAACTTCGAGTCTGTTAGTTTTTGGCGAATTGCTAGTCTAATTCGACTAGAATCGAGCCAATGAAAAGTGGTTTTTGATTTCATGATAACTTCGGGTTTGTTTGTTTTCGCCTAATTTTTAGTCTAATTTGATTGGAATTGAGCCAATGAAAAGTGTTTTTCGATTTCACGATAACTTCTAGTTTGATAATTTTCGATAAATTGTTAGTCTAATTCGACTGGAATCGAGTCAATGGAAAGTGGTTTTTGATTTCATGATAACTACGGGTTTGTTCGTTTTTGGCGAATCGCTAGTCTAATTCGATTGGAATGGAGCCCATGAATTGTGGTTTTTGATTTCATGATAACTTTGGGTTTCTTCATTTTTGGCTAATTGCTAGTCTAATTCGATTAGAATCGAGCCAATGAAAAGTAGTTTTTGATTTCATGATAACTTCGGGTTAGTTCGTTTTCGGCTAATTGCTAGTCTAATTCGATTAGAATCGAGCCAATGAAAAGTGGTTTTTGATTTCATGATAATTTTGGGTTTGATCATTTTCGACGAATTGCAAGTCTAATTCGATTGGAATCGAGCCGATGAAAAGTGGCTTTCGATTTCATGATAACTTAAGGTTGGATCATTTTTGAAAATTTGCTAGTCTAATTCGTTTGGAATCGAGCCAATGAAAAGTGGTTTTTGTTTTAAAGATAACTCCGGGTTTGATCATTTTCGGCGAATTACTGGTCTAATTTGATTGAAATCGAGCCAATGAAAAGTGGTTTTTGATTTAATGATAACTTCGAGTTCGTTAGTTTTCAACTAATTGCTAGTCTAATTCGATTAGAATCGAGCCAATGAAAAGTGGTTTTTGATATGACGATAACATCGGGTTTGATCATTTTCGACGAATTGCTAGTCTAATTCGATTGGAATCGAGCCAATGAAAAGTGGCTTTCGATTTCATGATAACTTCGGGTTTAATCATTTTAGAAAAATTGCTAGTCTAATTCGATTGGAATCGAGCCAATGAAAAGTAGTTTTCAATTTCATGATAACTTCGGGTTTGATCGTTTTAAACAAATTGCTAGTCTAATTCGATTTTAATCAAGCCAATGAAAAGTGGTTTTTGATTTCATGATAACTTCGGGTTTGCTCGTTTTTTGGTGAATTGCTAGTCTAATTTGATGGGAATGGAGCCAATGAAAAGTGGTTTTTGATTTCACGATAACTTCGGGTTTGATCATTTTCGGCTAATTGCTAGTCTAATTCGATTGCAATCGAGCCAAGGAAAAGTGACTTTTGATTTCATGATAACATCGGGTTTGTTCTTTTTTGGCAAATTGCTAGTCTAATTCGATTGGAATGGAGCCAACGAAAAGTGGTTTTTGATTTCATGATAACTTCAAGTTTGATCGTTTTCGGCTAATTGCTAGTCTAATTCGATTGGAATCGAGCCAATGAAAAGTTGTTTTTGAATTCATGATAACATCGGGTTTGAACGTTTTTAGCGAATTGATAGTCCAATTCGATTGGAATCGAGCCAATCAAAAGTGGTTTTTGATTTCATGATAACTTTGGGTTTGTTCATTTTTGGCTAATTGCTAGTCTAATTTGATTAGAATCGAGCCAATGAAAAGTGGTTTTTGATTTCATGATAACTTCGGGTTTGTTCGTTTTTGGTGAAGTGCTAGTCTAATTCGATTGGAATCGAGCCAATGAAAATTGGTTTTTGATCTCATGATAATTTAGGGTTTGTTCGTTTTTGGCGAATTGCTAGTCTAATTCTATTGGAATCGAGCCAATGAAAAGTGGTTTTTGATTTCATGATAACTTCGGGTTTGATCGTTTTCGGTGAATTGCAAGTCTAATTCGATTGGAATCGAGCCAATGAAAATTGGTTTTTGATCTCATGATAATTTAGGGTTTGTTCGTTTTTGGCGAATTGCTAGTCTAATTCTATTGGAATCGAGCCAATGAAAAGTGGTTTTTGATTTCATGATAACTTCGGGTTTGATCGTTTTCGGTGAATTGCAAGTCTAATTCGATTGGAATCGAGCCAATGAAAAGTGGCTTTCGATTTCATGATAACTTCGGGTTTGATCATTTGCTAGTCTAATTTGATTGGAATCGAGCCAACGAAATGTGGTTTTCGATTTCATGATAACTTCGGGTTTGATTATTTTCGACGAATTGCTAGTCTAATTCGATTGGAATCCAGCTAATGAAAAGTGGCTTTAGATTTCATGATAATTTCAGGTTTGATCATTTTCGAAAAATGGCTAGTCAAATTTGGTTGGAATCGAGCCAATGAAAAGTGGTTTTCGATTTCATGATAACTTCGGGTTTGTTCGTTTTGTTTTTGGCGAATTGCTAGTCTAATTCGATTGAAATTAAGTCAACGAAAATTGGTTTTTTACTTCATGATAACATCGGGTTTGTTCGTCTTAGGCAAATTGCTAGTCTAATTCGATTGGAATCGAGCCAATGAAAAGTGGATTTTGATTTCATGATAACTTCGATTTGATCATTTTCGGCGAATTGCTAGTCTAATGCAATTGGAACCGAGCCAATGAAAAGTGCTTTTTGATTTCATGATAATTTCGGGTTTGTTCGTTTTCGGCTAATTGCTAGTCTAATTCGATTGGAATCGACCCATTAAAAAGTGCTTTTTGATTTCGTGATAATTTCGGGTTTGTTCGTTTTTAGCGAATTTCTAGTCTAATTCGATTGGAATCAAGCCAATGAAAAGTTGTTTTTGATTTCATGATAACTTCGAGTTTGTTCCTTTTCGGTGAATTGCTCGTCTAATTCGATTGGAATCGAACAATGAAAAGTGGTTTTTGATTTCATGATAACTTCGAGTTTGTTCATTTTTTGCACGATGCTGGTCTAATTCGATTGGAATCGAGCCAATGAAAAGTAGCTCTCGATTTCATGATAACTTCGGGTTTCTTCGTTCTAGGACAATTTCTAGTCTAATTCGATTAGAATCGAGCCAATGAAAGTGGCTTTCGATTTCATGATAACATCGGGTTTGATCATTTTCGAAAAATTGCTAGTCTAATTCGATTGGAATCGAGCAAATGAAAAGTGGTTTTCGATTTCATGATAACTTCGGATTTGATCATTTTCGGCAAATTGCTAGTCTAATTCGATTGGAATCGAGCAAATGAAAAGTAGTTTTCGATTTCATGATAACTTCGGATTTGATCATTTTCGGCAAATTGCTAGTCTAATTCGATTGGAATCGAGCAAATGAAAAGTAGTTTTCGATTTCATGATAACTTCGGATTTGATCATTTTCGGCAAATTGCTAGTCTAATTCGATTGGAATCGAGCAAATGAAAAGTAGTTTTCGATTTCATGATAACTTCGGATTTGATCATTTTCGGCAAATTGCTAGTCTAATTCGATTGGAATCGAGCAAATGAAAAGTAGTTTTCGATTTCATGATAACTTCGGATTTGATCATTTTCGGCAAATTGCTAGTCTAATTCGATTGGAATCGAGCAAATGAAAAGTAGTTTTCGATTTCATGATAACTTCGGATTTGATCATTTTCGGCAAATTGCTAGTCTAATTCGATTGGAATCGAGCAAATGAAAAGTAGTTTTCGATTTCATGATAACTTCGGATTTGATCATTTTCGGCAAATTGCTAGTCTAATTCGATTGGAATCGAGCAAACGAAAAGTGGTTTTCGATTTCATGATAACTTCGGGTTTGATCATTTTCGAAAAATTGCTAGTCTAATTCGATTGGAATCGAGCAAACGAAAAGTGGTTTTCGATTTCATGATAACTTCGGATTTGATCATTTTCGGCAAATTGCTAGTCTAATTCGATTGGAATCTAGCCAATGAAAAGTGGCTTTCGATTTCATGATAACTTCGGGCTTGATAATTTTCAAAAATTGCTAGTCTAATTCGGTTGGAATCTAGCCAATGAAAAGTTGTTTTTGATTTCATGATAACTTCAGGTTTGTTCGTTTTTGGTGAATTACTAGTCCAATTCGATTGGAATCGAGTCAATGAAAAGTGATTTTTTATTTCATGATAACATCGGATTTGTCCATCTTTGGCAAGTTGCTAGTCTAATTCGATTGGAATCGAGCCAATGAAAAGTGGTTTTTGATTTCATGATAACGTCACGTTTGATCATTTTCACCGAATTGCTACTCTAATTCAACCGAAATCGAGCCAATGAAAAGTGGATTTTGATTTCATGATAACTTCGGGTTTGTTCGTATTTGGCAAATTGCTAGTCAAAATCGATTGGAATCGAGCCAATGAAAAATGGTTTTTTATTTCATGATAACTTCGGGTTCGTTAGTTTTTGGCGAATTGCTAGTCTAATTCGATTGGAATCGAGCCAATGAAACGTGGTCTTTGATTTCATGATAACTTCGGGTTTGCTCATTTTTCGTGCAATGCTAGTCCAATTCAATTGGAATCGAGCCAATGAAAAGTAGCTTTCGATTTCATGATAACTTTGGATTGGTTCATTTTAGGAGAATTGTTAGTCTAATTCAATTGGAATCAAGCCAGTGAAAAGTAGCTTTCGATTCCATGATAACTTCGGGTTTGATCATTTTCGAAAAATTGCTAGTCTAATTCGATTGAAATCAAGCCAAAGAAAAGTGGTTTTCGATTTCATGATAACTTCGGGTTTGATCATTTTTGGCAAATTGCTAGTCTAATTCGATTGGAATCTAGCCAATGAAAAGTGGCTTTCGATTTCACGATTACTTCGGGTTTGATCATTTTCGAAAAATTGCTAGTCTAATTCGGTTGGAATCGAGCCAATGAAAAGTGGTTTTCAATTTCATGATAACTTCAGGTTTGATCATTTTCGACGAATTGCTAGTCTAATTCGATTGGAATCGAGCCAATGAAAAGTGGCTTTCGATTTCATGATAACTTCGGGTTTGATCATTTTCGAAAAATTGCTAGTCTAATTCGGTTGGAATCGAGCCAATGAAAAGTGGTTTTCAATTTCATGATAACTTCAGGTTTGATCATTTTCGACGAATTGCTAGTCTAATTCGATTGGAATCCAGCCAATGAAAAGCGGCTTTCGATTTCACGATAACTTCGGGTTTGATCGTTTTCGAAAAATTGCTAGACTAATTCGGTTGGAATCGAGCCAATGAAAAGTTGTTTTCGATTTCTTGATAACTTTGGGTTTGTTCGTTTTTGGCGAATTACGATTCTAATTCGATTGGAATCGAGTCAATGAAAAGTGTTTTTTTATTTCATGATAACATCGGATTTGTTCGTCTTCTGCAAATTAGTTGTCTAGTTCAATTGGAATCGAGCCAATGAAAAGTGGTTTTTGATTTCATGATAACTTCGGATTTGATCATTTTCGACGAATTGCTAGTCTAATGCAATTGGAATCGAGCCAATGAAAAGTGGTTTTTGATTTCATGATAACTTCGGGTTTGTTCGATTTCGGATAATTGCTTGTCTAATTCGATTGGAATCGAGCCAATGAAAAGTGGGTTTTGATTTCATGATAACTTCGGGTTTGATCATTTTTGACGAATTGCTAGTCTAATTCGATTGGAATCGAGCCAATGAAAAGTGGCTTTCGATTTCATGATAACTTCGAGTTTGTTCATGTTCGGTGAATTGCTAGTCTAATTCGATTGGAATCCAGCCAATGAAAAGTGGCTTTAGATTTCATGATAACTTCGGGTTTGGTCGTTTTTGAAAATTGTTAGTCTAATTCGATTGGAATCGAGCCAAAGAAAAGTGTTTTTCGATTTCATGATAACTTCGGGTTTGATCATTTTCGACGAATTGCTAGTCTAATTCGATTGGAATCAAGCCAATGAAAAGTGGTTTTTGATTTCATGATAACTTCGGGTTTGTTCGATTTTGGCTAATTGCTGGTATAATTCGATTGGAATCGAGCCAATGAAAAGTGGCTTTCGATTTCATGATAACTTCGGGTTTGATCATTTTCGGCTAATTGCTAGTCTAATTCGATTGGAATCGAGCCAATGAAATGTGGCTTTCGATTTCATGACAACTTTGGGTTTGTTCATTTTCGGCGAATTGCTAGTCTAATTTGACTGGAATCCAGCCAATGAAAAGTGACTTTCGATTTCATGATAACTTCGGGTTTGGTCGTTTTCGAAAAATTGTTAGTCTAAATCGATTGGAATCGAGCTAATGAAAAGTGTTTTTCGATTTCATGATAACTTCGGGTGTGATCATTTTCGACGAATTGCTAGTCTAATTCGATTGGAATCGAGCTTATGAAAAAGTGGCTTTCGATAGCATGATAAATTCGGGTTTGATCCTTTTCAAAAAATTGCAAGTCTAATTCGATTCGAATCGAACCAATGAAAAGTGGTTTTCGATTTCATGATAACTTCTGGTTTGATCACTTTAGGGAAATTGCTTGTCTAATTCGGTTGGAATCGAGCTAATGAAAAGTTGTTTTTGATTTCATGATAACTTCGGGTTTGTTCATTTTTGGCGAATTGCTAGTCTACTTCGATTAGAATCGTGCCAATGAAATGTGGTTTTTGATTTCAAGATAACTTCAGGTTTGTTCATTTTTAGTGAATTGCTAGTCCAATTCGATTGAAATCGAGCCAAAGAAAAGTACTTTTTTGACTTCATGATAACTTCGGGTATGATCATTTTCGACGAATTGCTAGTCTAATTCGATTGGAATCGAGCCAATGAAAAGTGGTTTTTGATTGGTTTTTGATTTCATGATAACTTCGGGTTCGTTCATTTTTTTGCCAAATTCTAGTCTAATTCGTTTGGTATCGAGCCAATGGAAAGTCATTTTTGATTTCATGATAACTTCGGGTTTGTTAGTTTTTGGCAAATGGAATCGAGCCAATGAAAAGTGGTTTTTGATTTCATGATAACTTTGAGTTTGCTTATTTTTTTGCCAAAGTCTAGTATAATTCGATTGGAATTGAGCCAATGGAAAGTAGTTTTTGATTTCATGATAACTTCGAGTTTGTTAGTTTTTGGCGAATTGCTAGTATAATTCGACTGGAATCGAGCTAATGAAAAGTGGTTTTTGATTTCATGATAACTTCGGGTTTGTTCTTTTTCGGCTAATTGCTAGACTAATTTGATTGGAATTGAGCCAATGAAAAGTGTTTTTGATTTCAAGATAAGTTCGGGTTTGATCATTTTTGGTAAATTGCTAGTCTAATTCGACCTGAATCGAGTCAATGGAAAGTGGTTTTTGATTTCATGATAACTATGGGTTTGTTCATTTTTGGCAAATCGCTAGTCTAATTCGATTGGAATGGAGCCCATGAAAAGTGGTTTTTGATTTCATGATAACATCGGGTTTGTTAATTTTTGGCTAATTGCTAGTCTAATTCGATTAGAATCGAGCCAATGAAAAGTGGATTTTGATTTCATGATAACTTTGGGTTAGTAAGTTTTCGACTAATTGCTTGTCTAATTCGATTAGAATCGAGCCAATGAAAAGTGGTTTTGGATTTCATGATAACTTTGGGTTTGATCATTTTCGACGAATTGCAAGTCTAATTCGATTGGAATCGAGCCAATGAAAAGTGGCTTTCGATTTCATGATAACTTAAGGTTGGATCATTTTTGAAAAATTGCTAGTCTAATTCGATTGGAATCGAGCCAATGAAAAGTGGTTTTTATTTTAAAGATAACTCCGGGTTTGATCATTTTCGGCGAATTACTGGTCTAATTTGATTGAAATCGAGCCAATGAAAAGTGGTTTTTGATTTAATGATAACTTCGAGTTCGTTAGTTTTCGGCTAATTGCTAGTCTAATTCGATTAGAATCGAGCCAATGAAAAGTGGTTTTTGATATGACGATAACATCGGGTTTGATCATTTTCGACGAATTGCTAGTCTAATTCGATTGGAATCGAGCCAATGAAAAGTGGCTTTCGATTTCATGATAACTTCGGGTTTGATCATTTTAGAAAAATTGCTAGTCTAATTCGATTGGAATCGAGCCAATGAAAAGTAGTTTTCAATTTCATGATAACTTCGGGTTTGATCGTTTTAAACAAATTGCTAGTCTAATTCGATTTTAATCGAGCCAATGAAAAGTGGTTTTTGATTTCATGATNCATTTTCGACGAATTGCTAGTCTAATTCGATTGGAATCGAGCCAATGAAAAGTGGCTTTCGATTTCATGATAACTTCGGGTTTAATCATTTTAGAAAAATTGCTAGTCTAATTCGATTGGAATCGAGCCAATGAAAAGTAGTTTTCAATTTCATGATAACTTCGGGTTTGATCGTTTTAAACAAATTGCTAGTCTAATTCGATTTTAATCAAGCCAATGAAAAGTGGTTTTTGATTTCATGATAACTTCGGGTTTGCTCGTTTTTTGGTGAATTGCTAGTCTAATTTGATGGGAATGGAGCCAATGAAAAGTGGTTTTTGATTTCACGATAACTTCGGGTTTGATCATTTTCGGCTAATTGCTAGTCTAATTCGATTGCAATCGAGCCAAGGAAAAGTGACTTTTGATTTCATGATAACATCGGGTTTGTTCTTTTTTGGCAAATTGCTAGTCTAATTCGATTGGAATGGAGCCAACGAAAAGTGGTTTTTGATTTCATGATAACTTCAAGTTTGATCGTTTTCGGCTAATTGCTAGTCTAATTCGATTGGAATCGAGCCAATGAAAAGTTGTTTTTGATTTCATGATAACATCGGGTTTGAACGTTTTTAGCGAATTGATAGTCCAATTCGATTGGAATCGAGCCAATCAAAAGTGGTTTTTGATTTCATGATAACTTTGGGTTTGTTCATTTTTGGCTAATTGCTAGTCTAATTCGATTGGAATCGAGCCAAGGGAAAGTGATTTTTGATTTCATGATAACATCGGGTTTGTTCTTTTCTGGCAAATTGCTAGTCTAATTCGATTGGAATGGAGCCAACGAAAAGTGGTTTTTGATTTCATGATAACTTTAAGTTTGACTGTTTTCGGCAAATTGCTAGTCTGATTCGATTGGAATCGAGCCAACGAAAAGTTGTTTTTGATTTCATGATAACATCAGGTTTGAACTTTTTTGGCGAATTGCTAGTCCAATTCGATTGGAATCGAGCCAATGAAACGTGGTTTTTGATTTCATGAAAACTTCGGGTTTGTTAATTTTTTGCTAATTGCTGGTCTAATTCGATTAGAATCGAGCCAATGAAAAGTGGTTTTTGATTTCATGATAACTTCGGGTCGGTTCATTTTCGGCTAATTGCTAGTCTAATTCGATTCGAATCGAGCCAATGAAAAGTGGTTTTTGATTTCATGAAAACTTCGGGTTTGATCATTTTCGACGAATTGCTAGTCTAATTCGATTGGAATCGAGCCAATGAAAAGTGGCTTTCGATTTCATGATAACTTAAGGTTGGATCATTTTTGAAAAATTGCTAGTCTAATTCGATTGGAATCGAGCCAATGAAAAGTGGTTTTTGTTTTAAAGATAACTCCGGGTTTGATCATTTTCGGCGAATTACTGGTCTAATTTGATTGAAATCGAGCCAATGAAAAGTGGTTTTTGATTTAATGATAACTTCGAGTTCGTTAGTTTTCGGCTAATTGCTAGTCTAATTCGATTAGAATCGAGCCAATGAAAAGTGGTTTTTGATATGACGATAACATCTGGTTTGATCATTTTCGACGAATTGCTAGTCTAATTCGATTGGAATCGAGCCAATGAAAAGTGGCTTTCGATTTCATGATAACTTCGGGTTTGATCATTTTAGAAAAATTGCTAGTCTAATTCGATTGGAATCGAGCCAATGAAAAGTAGTTTTCAATTTCATGATAACTTCGGGTTTGATCGTTTTAAACAAATTGCTAGTCTAATTCGATTTTAATCGAGCCAATGAAAAGTGGTTTTTGATTTCATGATAACTTCGGGTTTGCTCCTTTTTTGGTGAATTGCTAGTCTAATTTGATGGGAATGGAGCCAATGAAAAGTGGTTTTTGATTTCAAGATAACTTCGGGTTTGATCGTTTTCAGCTAATTGCTAGTCTAATTCGATTGCAATCGAGCCAAGGAAAAGTGATTTTTGATTTCATGATAACATCGGGTTTGTTCTTTTTTGGCAAATTGCTAGTCTAATTCGATTGGAATGGAGCCAACGAAAAGT
>NW_019243462.1:0-1597 GCF_002742605.1 Olea europaea var. sylvestris | reverse complement strand
TGTCGAGAAAAATGACGAAATTGCCCCCAGCGCGATTTTTATTTCAGATCAAACAGCCAAATTTCAGCCAATTCCGACACAGTAGAGAAAAATGACGAAATTGCCCCCGGCGCGGTCTTTGTTTCCGATCAACCAGTCAAATTTTAGCCAATTCCGACACAGTCGCGGAAAATGACGACATTACACCCGGCGCGATTTTTGTTCCCGATCAACCAGTCAAATTTGAGCCAATTCCGACACAGTCGAGAAAAATGACGAAATTGCCCCCGGCGCGATTTTTGTTTCCGATCAACCTTACAAATTTTAGCCCATTCTGATACAGTCGCGAAAAATAACGAAATTGCCCCCGGCGCGATTTTTGTTTCCGATCAACCTTACAAATTTTAGCCCATTCTGATACAGTCGCGAAAAATAACGAAATTGCCCCCGGCGCGATTTTTGTTTCCGATCAACCTTACAAATTTTAGCCCATTCTGATACAGTCGCGAAAAATAACGAAATTGCCCCCGGCGCGATTTTTGTTTCCGATCAACCTTACAAATTTTAGCCCATTCTGATACAGTCGCGAAAAATAACGAAATTGCCCCCGGCGCGATTTTTGTTTCCGATCAACCTTACAAATTTTAGCCCATTCTGATACAGTCGCGAAAAATAACGAAATTGCCCCCGGCGCGATTTTTGTTTCCGATCAACCTTACAAATTTTAGCCCATTCTGATACAGTCGCGAAAAATAACGAAATTGCCCCCGGCGCGATTTTTATTTTAGATCAAACTGCCAAATTTCAGCCAATTCCGACACAGTCGGGTCAAATGACGAAATTGCCCCCTGCGCGGTTTTTGTTTCCGATCAACCAGTCAAATTTTAGCCAATTCCGACACTGTCGCGAAAAATGACGAAATTGTTCCTACACTGTCGAGAAAAATGACGAAATTGCCCCCAGCGCGATTTTTATTTCACATCAAACTGCCAAATTTTAGCCAATTCCGACACAGTCGAGGAAAATGACGACATTACACCCGGCGCGATTTTTGTTCTCGATCAACCAGTCAAATTTGAGCCCATTCCGACACAGTCGCAAAAAATGACGAAATTGCCAGCTGCGCGATTTTTGTTTACGATCAACCTTACAAATTTTAGCCCATTCTGATACAGTCGCGAAAAATAACGAAATTGCCCCAGGCGCGATTTTTGTTTCCGATCAACTAGTCAAATTTGAGCCCATTCTAACACAGTCGAGAAAAATGACGGAATTACCCCCGGCGCGATTTTTATTTCAGATCAAACTGCCAAATTTCAACCAATTCCGACACAGTCGAGAAAAATGACGAAATTACACCCGGCGCGATTTTTGTTTCCGATCAACCAGTCAAATTTTAGCCAATTTCGACACAGTCGCAGATAATGACGAAATTACACCCGGCGCGGTTTTTGTTCCCGATCAACCAGTCAAATTTGAGCCCATTTCGACAAAGTCGCGAAAAATGACGAAATTGCCAAGTACGCGATTTTTGCTCCCGATCAACCTGTCAAATTTTGGCCCATTCTTATACAGTAGCGAAAAATTACGAAGTTGCCCCCGGCGCGATTTTTGTTTC
>NW_019243461.1:0-1597 GCF_002742605.1 Olea europaea var. sylvestris | reverse complement strand
TTATTATTATTATTATTATTATTATTATTATTATTTAAAGTTAACCTTAATAAGAAAAAAAACATTTGAAAATTGTGCAATCAAACATAATTGACATTTCCTTTTGGTGAAATTAAATTTTTCCCGCTAACGTGTAGCTAAGTTCTATTAATCTATCAACTTTTGCCCTTAAATGGAAGGGATGAACACCTTGCTAATCGCATGGAGGATCACCACGCTTATGGGAAATTTGCATGTAGTATGATAGGGATACGTGTGTTACAGATTACAGTTTTCTGATTTCTAGGTCAAAGAAGTGTTTCATGGAGAAATCTGATAAATGCACACATCATCCTTGTGGGATTGACGGCAAAAAGACTAAAGCTTGAGGGAGGTCACTTGCCAAAGGTTCAGCTTTAGATTGTGGCTTGTTAAGAGGTTAGCATTGTTCTATAGCCTGCCTTTTGAGCCTCAGAAATACTGAATGCCATTCTCATTTGCTCAAGTTCTCCCTCGTTTTTTAGACTCTATTCTGGAAAATATAAGCATGTCAAGTAGTTTCCTTGCCATTAGGCTTCAATGTTTCCATCCAGAATGAATGATTAGGTCCTTCTCATTGTTGCATTTTGGCTGATGTTGGACTAACGACACAGGACTCTATAATTTTAGTAACCGATTCATTAGATTCCCAATATCGCACTCAACCCACTTGGACTCTACTTAATTTTTGCATAAACCTCTACAAAGCAGAATCTGCTAACTATTGGTGCTCTTTGTTTTTCTCATTTCCCTTATTCTGTAAATGTTATTTTTAATTTCAGGTTGTGGTTATTGGATGAGGAGGTGGTTGTGTCCTTTGTGAAGTGGCTTTCCAATCTTCTGTTGAGAAGATAGACATCAGTGAAATTGACAAGATGGTCATTGGCGTAGGTCACTTAAACTTTTTATCTTTATTTTCACTTAACAATACTTTCCTCATTCTATTTTATTTCTTTAGATATTACACATTTAACCTAAACTACCACACTGTGTTTTGCTAGATTCTCTTGATCTTAAATTTTGAGATTTTCAAGCATTGTACTTGAACCTATTGAGTGTTACTATATGAAATTGTGTTTAAATCCTTATTTCGTTCTCATATGCATAACGATTTATTTTTAATATCTTATTTTAACCAAATGAATGTTGACTTTAATGTGTTTCATTGTTCTTTTAAACATTCAATATGCACGAATGAAATCTTGAAATTATGCAATGCGTTCAACTAAAATCTATTCATATTTGGAATTCATTATTATACTTACCAATGATTTATTCACACTTGTTGTTAATATGTGAAAATATATGTCTCATCATCATATCAATCAACCTAGAAAGAAATGAATCGACGATCTTTGTTAATTTATCTAATTTTCTCATATTTGTGCTTTTACAATCCTCTTTCATATCCTATTCATGTCTGTGTCAATCATGAGAAATTGCTGAAAGTTGAACATTCGTCCATCACATCCTTTTAGTTAACTAATGCACATTCTAAACCGATATTCAATTGGTCATATTGTACTTGTAAGTGGTAATTTTATAGCACTATTTAATTAAATTTTATTGCTCAGTGCTT
>NW_019243460.1:0-1597 GCF_002742605.1 Olea europaea var. sylvestris | reverse complement strand
TATTTGTACACCAATTTTTGACATGTCAAACCGATTGAAATTTGCTATTTATACATTAATTTTTGACACGTTGTTTGGCACTTACATTGCTGTCATGTGTCAATTGGATGGAAAACTGTTTGAAGTTTAAACTATCCAATGGGTTAATGTCACATAGCAAAGTGTAAACTAAAGTGTACACCATAGTGTACATGTTGCACAGTCCTTACCAATTGAACTTTGCTATTTATACATTAATTTTGGACACGTTGTTTGAAACTTGCATTGTTACCAAGTGTCAATTGGATGGAAAACTGTTTGAAATTTAAACCTTCCAACAGGGATATGTTGCTTGGAAAAGTGCAAACTAAAGTGTACACCATAGTGTACATGAAGCAAGGTTCTGACCGATTGAACTCTTGTATTTGTACACTGATTTTTGACACATTGTTCGACACTTGCATTGTTGTCAATAGTCAATTGGATTGGAAAACTGTTTTAAATTTAAACTGTCCAACAGGGTAATGTCACGTGGCAAAGTGTAAACTAAAGTATTCACCATAATGTACATGAAGCAAGATTCCTACTGATTGAACTTTGCTATTTGTACACTGATTTTTAACACATTGTTTGACACTTGCATTGTTGTCAATAGTCAATTGGATTGGAAAACTGTTTTAAATTTAAACTGTCCAACAGGGTAATGTCACGTGGCAAAGTGTAAACTAAAGTTTACACCATAGTGTACATGTATCAATGTCCTTACCGATTGAACATTGCTACTTGTAGACTAATTTTTAACACGTTGTTTGACACTTACATTATTTTCACATGTCAATTGGATGGGAAAACTGGTTGAAATTTAATATGCCCAATAGGATAATGTCACGTGGCAGAGTGTAAATTAAAGTGTACACCATAGTGTACATGTCGCAAGGTTCTTATCGATTGAACTTTGTTAATTGTACACTGATTTTTGACATGTTGTTTGACACTTGCATTATTGTCAAGTGTCAATTGGATGGAAAAACTGTTTGAAATTTAAATTGTCCAACAAGGTAATGTCATGTGGCAATATGTAAACTAAAGTGTACTCGATAGTGTACATGTAGCAAGGTTCTTACCGATTGAACTTTGCTATTTGTACACTAATTTTTGACACGTTGTTAGGCACTTGAATTGTTGTCAAGTGTCAATTGGATGGGAAAACTATTTGAAATTTAAACTATCCATCAGTTTAACATCTCGTGGTAAATTGTAAACTAAAGTGTACATCATTGTGTACAAGAATCAAAGTTCTTACTGAATGAACTTTGCTGTTTGTACAACAATTTTTGACATTGCGTTTGACACTTACATTTCTTACCGGTTGAAGTTTGCTATTTATACATTTATTTTTTACACATTGTTTGACACTTGCATTGTTGTCAAGTGTCAATGGGATAGAAAGCTATTTGAAATTTAAATTTTCTAACAGGGATATGTTGCTTGGAACAGTGTAAACTAAAGTGTACACCATAGTGTACATGAAGTATGGTTCTTACCGATTGAACTTTGGTATTTGTACACTAATTTTTGACACATTTTTTGACAATTGCGTTGTTGTCAAGAGTCAATT
>NW_019243459.1:0-1597 GCF_002742605.1 Olea europaea var. sylvestris | reverse complement strand
GAAATCCCTCATACGTCACGATGAAGTGGTGAGTTCAATCCAAAACGGTCGCTACATTTCAAAAATGTTCTTATGGGCCCAAAACGGACACCGTGTGGAAAAGTTACGCTCAATTCTTCGTACGCCAACAATCTAAGCATTCCAAATATGCAAGAGCTCATTCTTTCAAAAAATGGCCGAAATGCCTCATACGTCAGGACGTAGTGGTGAGTTCAATCCAAAATGGTCGCTACATTTCCAAAAAGTTCTTATGGGCCCAAAGCGGACACCGTGTGCAAAAGTTACGCTCAATTCCTCGTCCACCGACAATCCAAGCGTTCCAAATATGCAATTGCTCATTCTTTCGAAAAATGGCCGAAATCCCTCTAACGTCACAACGAAGTGGTGAGTTCAATCCATAACGGTCGCTACATTTCAAAAAAGTTCTTATGGGCCCAAAGCGGACACCGTGTGCAAAAGTTATGCTCAATTCTTCGTCTGCCGACCTCCAAGCATTCTAAGTATACGAGTGCGCATTCTTTCGAAGAATGGCCAAAATCCCTCGTATGTCACGACGAAGTTGTGAGTTAAATCCAAAACGGTCGCTATATTTCCAAAAAGTACATATGGGCCCAGAATGGACACCGTGTGCAAAAGTTAAGATCAATTCTTCGTACGTCGACAATCCAAGCGTTCCAAATATGCAATTGCTCATTCTTTCAAAAAATGGCCGAAATCCCTCTTACGTCACGATGAAGTGGTGAGTTCAATTCAGAACGGTCGCTACATTTCCAAAACGTTCTTATGGGCCCAAAGCGGACACCGTGTGAAAAAGTTATCCTCAATTCCTCGTCTGCCGACTCTCCAAGCATTCTCAGTATACAAGCGCTCATTCTTTTGAAGAATGGCCAAAATCCCCCGTACGTCACGACGAAGTTGTGTGTTCAATCAAAAATGGTCGCCATATTTCCAAAAAGTACTTATGGGCCCAAAATGGACACCGTGTGCAAAAGTAATGCTCAATTCTTCGTACGTCGACAATCCCAGCATTCAAAATATGCAAGTGCTCATTCTTTTGAAAAATGGCCGAAATCCCTCATACGTCACGACGAAGTGGTGTGTTCAATCTAAAACGGTCGCTACATTTCAAAAAAGTTCTTATGGTCCCGAAACAGACACCGTGTGCAAAAGTTACGCTCAATTCTTCGTACGCCGACAATCTAAGCATTCCAAATATGCAAGTGCTCATTCTTTCAAAAAATGGCCGAAATACCTCATACGTCAGGACGTAGTGGTGAGTTCAATCCAAAACGGTCGCTACATTTCAAAAAAGTTCTTATGGGCCCAAAGCGGACACCGTGTGCAAAAGTTACGCTCAATTCCACGTCCGCCGACAATCCAAGTGTTCCAAATATGCAATTGCTCATTCTTTCGAAAAATGGCCGAAATCCCTCTTACGTCACGATGAAGTGGTGAGTTCAATTCAGAGCGGTCGCTACATTTCCAAAACGTTCTTATGGGCCCAAAGCGGAAACCGTGTGAAAAAGTTATCCTCAATTCTTCGTCTACCGACTCTCCAAGCATTCTCAGTATACAAGCGCTCATTCTTTTGAAGAAT
>NW_019243458.1:0-1597 GCF_002742605.1 Olea europaea var. sylvestris | reverse complement strand
AATTTATAAAATAAAAGAGATGATAAATATTTTACAAAGGCAAATCTATCTCGTTTGAATTTTGAATGGATGGTTGGAAAAGTTCAAGAAATGACATACAGTTCATTCCTTCCATAGTTTTGGGGACAGTGATTCAGTTGATATGGAGAATTGAAGCTAATAACAGAAAAACTAGACAAAAGGGCTTGCAAGGACATTTAGAATATGGATGGAACTAGATTATTTTATTACATGAAAGTCGATAACTCTCTTGCAACGAAGCAGTTGGACGGCCGAATGCAAAATAAAGAGAGGATTGTTAGTTATTGCAATGTTGATGGTGTGTCATCAATAAGTTTCTTAAGTCAAGATGCTTTAAGAATGTTAAGCGCGTAATTTCAACTACAAGTTTACAATTGAATTTAAATGCATGGATGACGTCTTTGTTTTTAATTGAATGGCTTAAGGGGTTTGGATAAAAATAAGTTGGTTATTATGGATAATTGTACTGCACATGACAAAAAGGAGAATCTCCTACACCATCACACAATTTTTTTGTTCCTACCGCCAAATAGCACTTGCAGGCATCGTTACACATTTCAAAGGTTATTATCATCAAATGTTTAATTGCCTAATTTTAAATGGATAGAAGATAATGTCTTGGAACCAACAAAGGTAATTAAGTGTCCTTAATGAAAGAATAATGTTATTTGCAGTGAAAACTATCGGCAGTCGCCTTATGTGACGTACAATTGACAGTTTTTCATTTGATATATAATTCAAAAAATAACTACCATATCTATGTATCAAATACCAAATTACCAAGTGTATACCACATAGGACGACTACTGACAGTTTTCACTACGAATAACATTACTCTTAATTATAAATGCAATTATTGCATGGTCAATATATATGAAGCTATAGACAATTGCTAATTGTTTTGAGCACTGCAATATTAGGACCCCGACATTAAAGAACTACAAATTACAAATGAAGTAATTGCAGATCAGAGTGAACAAATTTAATAACTTCACTGCACTAATCAAATGGATACTAATGTCTAAACGAGCAACAAGTCATGTACGCTTGAACTGAAGAAGAAATCACTGCTTCAATAGACAAGAAGGGGAAGGAGATAATCCTCATGCTGATTGTATGAAAATACATAAAGTTTCGTTGACAAGAAGCTCCAAAAATGCTTGAAAAGCTATAAATATTTTGGCTTGAACAAGGCGTTCATGTTGGCGAGTTATTACGTTCAAAGATGTGGTAACAACTCTTAAGAATAAATCATTGTGCCAAACCATACTAAATAAATATTTTATTTCATCTTTGCCTTTGATGTAACTTAACATCAATTTTTTTTTTTTTTTTTTTGAAATATAAGCATGAGCTCTAGGCTAGCCTTACAAGCTGGCTCGTGGATCACCACGTATCTCCACCTATCTTTATAGGCCGAAGACTTTTACACTTGTATTGGCACTTGTAATTTTGGAATTCAATTTCTTTTTTGAAGTTCTAGATTTTCGTTACTATTATTTAGTTGCATTACATTGCAAGTGCTAATAATTTTGTTTTGAGGGCTAGCTCGGTTGGGTCCTAAATGAGCAAGCTG
>NW_019243457.1:0-1597 GCF_002742605.1 Olea europaea var. sylvestris | reverse complement strand
AAAAAATTAATTTTTAAAATCACTTCCAAACAGACTCTGAATAAGTATGAAAATATAGACTAACATATAATAATTTGAACTACGTACTATTATTGAAAAAATTAACCTTTTAAGATGAAATTTCAAGTTTTTACCTCGTTTGGCCCCCCTTTTTGGAAACGAGGGCGGAAGAGTGTTTTTTGAATGACTAATTGAAAAAGAAGGAAATTTTTTTTATTTACGTATAATATTATTTTATGAAAAATTATGTGATTGAAAATATGAGAAAGAAAAATGGAATGGAATGAAATTATTTATGAGTACCAAACGGATGGTATCAGAACTTGTTAAGTTCAAAGAGCAATTCGATCAAATTAAGACTCAAAAAAAGCACATGAATTTTAAGATTGATTTGTTTAAATAAGTCACCATCTTATGATGATATATTAAGAGATAAGTCACACATCGAAGAAAGATAAAAATATAAACAAATATATAAGTATTTGAACTATTCATTTTAACAAGATTAAAGAAGCAACAAGTCTTAGCCTCGTTTTGTGGCCTTTTTTTAATATTATTCTGAATAGTGAATTTTTGAAAATTACGTGATTAAAAAGTAGCAAAATTTATTTTGAATTACTGTGTAAAATATTTAGCCCATATTTGAGTCACATTATAAGAAAAAAATGTATTATTCATGTCAAATCAATGAAAAATATGTGGATAAAAAATAAAGAAAAATTTTAAATTTACGTATAATATTATTTTATTAAAGAATATGTGATTAAAATGATCTCAAATCATTATTAAAGAATATATTTTTTTTAAGAATAACGTGGCTTAATCAAGCACTTAATCGCGTGAATGTACAATTAAAATGAGTATATAAAATAAAAATTAATTTTGAAAGAGTGGTACTCATGCCCGCTTTCTTCTCGTTAACAGCTGCAAAAAGTCTAGTCCACCTTTCAGGCTTTCACTCTAGTATCTACTGTCTAAAAAGTAAAACACCAAAATCTCCTTCACACACTCATATTCCACCTACGCAGCCCCCACTGCTCCACCACCGTCAAGGTACAAGCAAACAAGCATGGGATTTCAGCTTGAAGTAGGGCAACATTCTACAGTACCTAAGCTTCCACTCTTCTCCAAAACAGTACCACCCATGATGCAGTCACCTGACCATACAGGGATGCTAACACCACCGCTGTACACTTTAGCTTCAGTTCCATTTCAATGGGAGGAGGAGCCTGGGAAGCCTAGACCATGCACCGCTCTCATCGCACTCCCTAACCCTAAAAAAACTGAAACAAAGTGCTTAGAGCTTCCACCAAGACTGTTCATGGAATCCACGACTAAAATTACCAAAACACCCTCTCCCACCACAGTCTTGGATGGGCCTTATGTGGGCAGGTCCAAGCTCTCTTCTTCTTCATTCAGATCTCTCATGGAGGGTAAATTGTCTTTTGACAGTACTAGTAGCAGAAGCCCTGAGAAAGGGCAGCTTAGAACTGTTGTACTTTGCAATAAAGGACACAAAAGAAGAGGTTTATTTGATTCTTGGGGAAAAAAGAATCTCAAACTTAAGGGTCAGAAGAAGGAAATTGGTGATGACAAT
>NW_019243456.1:0-1597 GCF_002742605.1 Olea europaea var. sylvestris | reverse complement strand
ATTCTTCTAGTGCCTTTGTTGATTCTTGGAGATCGAGGAAGGAGATCAGAGTCCCGATCATTAGAGAACATGGGGTTCTCTTGAATCCACGGGAGATAGACAAAATCAAGATTTGGGAATTGGTGTAGCACGTAATTCAGGAGGGTTAGGTACCGAGAGTTGGTGCAGGATCACGCATTCCAGGAAGGCCTTGAGGAAACTATGGTTAGGATGTCAGAAAAACTAGTGTAGATTGAGTCTGGCTAATTGTAAGTTTCATTTACGTTTATAGTGGATTCCTACTGGCTTGAGCCTGAAGTTTTACCCACATTGGGGTTTCTCCGTCATCAAAGAATTGTGTTATTTATTTTTCTGCAATTAATTTATGACCGGTATTCAAATATAGGATAGTAAAGCATGTGAACTGATCTTGACAAATTAATTTTTGTGACGTGTTGCAATTATTAATTGATTGAAAAAGAAAATTCCTCATAAACACCTATTCACCCCCCTCCCCCTGTCTAGGTGTTGATTATGTCGAACTACGCTATTTCACAATGTACTAGCAATTAAAGGTTTCGGAGTTAGAATATACAGAATGAATATTTTTTCGCAATTGAAAAGTGAAAGTATATATTCTTGATATGAAGTTGTTTCTTGGAGCAAACATTGAGGATTCAGCAGAGTAGCTTGATTTAGAGAGCAACAAAGAGAAAAAAGAGTGTCACATGGTTCAGGTGTGCCTTTTACATTCCATCTACAGTTTATTCAACGGATATCTTAACCCCCATTTATGCACAGATGATTAGTCCTTGAATGTTTTATTGTAAGGATGAAAACTGTACCAGTATTTACCAAATGAAGTATATGGTTCACAGCTTAACAGGCAATGCATTTGGCTGGTCGAACTTTCTGTTTTGAAGTGGTTATATACTGTCACCATTTTAAGCACGATTGTTGGCCATTCATATGTTTAACTTTTACTGTTGACTATTTTGTTGTATTAATAATTTCAGTTGGCTGGAAAATTGCATCATCCATCATATCCATTGCAAATAGTTCATCTTAAGGTCAGTAGCATAAGCTTCCACAAGATTTCTTTGGGTATGAAAGATCATATGATGCATTGCATTGTGAAATTTAAAAAAATTTATAAGCTACCTCTGCCACCAGTATGGCTTCAACATTTTTAGTATCAACTTGCAGTAAATTCAATATAAATAATATTTTACGCTGCTAACAAGTGGTTCAATGTGATACCGACCTTAAATAAGGTCAAAAGTTCAATTTAACCTTATTATGTAGTTCATTTGTTCTACTACTTTTTTTCTTGTTATAGTTTACTATTGCCTTAATCAGTTCAATTCGTTCTACTTATACGGTTTAATTTAACGTTAAATAGGGGTATATTAGAAAACTAAAAAATTAAGTATACCTTAAGAGGGAAAGTAGTTTATAATTTGGGACACACAAGAAAGGAAAGTAAGTATATTTTTATGAGACGGATGGAGTATTATTTTGTATTAATGATAGTTTAACACTTGAATTATTCGTGCAAATGATGGCCGAAATCCCCTTTCCGGTTCAGCATCTTATTATCACTATTTATTCTTATTGT
>NW_019243455.1:0-1597 GCF_002742605.1 Olea europaea var. sylvestris | reverse complement strand
TTACGAATAGTAATGTGATAGTGGAGAAAATGACTTGTAGTGTGCCAAGTGCTTACAATGGCACTGATACCAAGAAAAAAATGCGAAAAGTGAAAAATAAATGAAAGACTGATTATAATATTATTGAATAATGACCATAGGCCATAAGCACCTAGTAAACATTTATTCCTATTTATAATAAAATAAGGGTAACAACTCTCCACTATTTTGTGACTAATGTCTATCCAAACATCAAATAACAAATTAACAACTTGCATTTATTTTTTAATTTGAATTTAACAAGCTTATCACTCCAAATTTTTCTGGTCTCCTTATCACTTGTTTGATCTTCATCATTTCTGCTGCCAATTGTGTGACATTCCAACACTCCAAAGCCTAGAATCAGCGCACCTGCTATTAATCCAGAACCGCAGTCGCCAGCCAGCATTGTTAAAGGGATAACACAAAATGTGGAAACACTTGCAATAGACATGATGAACCGCACTAGAACTAGACAGAAAAATGCAGAAATCAAAGACAGAAACAAAGAAATGGAGAAAAAAAGTGGTAATCAAGAAGAAGCAAGACGAGGGACACAAGGCCGCTTGCTCAAAATGTAATCAAAGGCTACTTTAATTCAATAAAGGATCGATTTGCTCTCATACAATGTTAAAGAAGAGAGAAATTTTATTCAGTAATAACAAATTATTAGAAAGAAACTATATAAATGTGAAACCCAGGCAACATACTAGATCAAACTACCTTAATAAAAAAACTAAATTACAATAATGTCTAATAGATTCGCGATCTGGCAATATTCAAGGATTTCATCTTCCTCGTGCTTTAATGCATTTTTTTTCGGTACACTTCAATGCATTTCATGCATGCTTGTTGTTGTTGTTGGCACCGCCGCTTTATCAGACAGTGTGTGCAAGTCAAATGTCAAAGCTATGCAATGCAAAATTTATGTTTTACCTTAATGTTTTCTCATTATGTGTTCATGAATTGAACTTTCATTGTTTTTAAGCACACAATCAAACAAACATGAAATCTGGCTACCAATAAATTTCATATACTATTTCAACTCTACCTGAATTTACTGTAAAAAGTACTTGTGGATCTTAATTCCATTGAATTATTACTTTCTGATTAAAGGGTCATGTCTTTCAATTCATTTGACAACAATTCAGCAGCTTCTTTGGAATTAAATCTCAGTTTTCGCTTCTTTTTATTTTCAGCAAAAATAGAATACTTTAATTCATTTCTTCAGTTTGAGCAGTTTATACAATATAATTCATCTGAATCTAGATGTTGTTGAACAATTTAGTTGGACTTTTCAGCCCATTAAATTCTTTCTTTATTATCTCCTATTTATTGTTGTTTAAATTGGTGAAGTCAATCCTCTTTGCTTATTTTATGTGATTAATTATTAGTATTAGATTTCGCTCTAATGGAGATTTAAGATGGAAGCAAAGCATGTTTTTCTTTGCGACTTTTATTATGAGAAAAATAGCGGAGTTTGGATTTGAATTTTAATACTTCATCAAACTTTTCGCCCACCTTACCCACGTACTTCATTGTTTTTGTAGAATTTATAAGAGCATCTTCATTGCATTCT
>NW_019243454.1:0-1597 GCF_002742605.1 Olea europaea var. sylvestris | reverse complement strand
CTTAATTAGGTGGTATTTTGCTATTCTCTTACCAGTATATCGTACTACCGAATTTGTTATGAGGATATATAGCATGTGGGTTCTTGGAGTTGGTTTTAGTTTTGACAAGTTAAATCAGCGAGTCCTTAGAATCGAACCAAGACTAGTGCCTTGAGTTGAAATTTTGCTTGAAAACATGTATACAACTCTGCGTATGTTTAATATCATTTGAGTTCATATTTTGCATATGTATAATATCATAAGATTTTAAATATTATTTACCTCCTTTATGAATTAGTCGTGTTTTCCTTTTACCTCACTTATGTACTAGCTTTAAGTAGCGTTGAGCAATTAGTTCTTCTGAGTTTTTTAAAGATCCAATGCTGTTTCTGGGGAGCAAGTTTATAGTTTTGTCTTAAAATGGTGAGGCTAGCATGATTTCGTAAATAAACTTAAAATGGTTTCTAGAGTGATATTTTGTGTTTCGATTGAACTTTTCAATAACATGAATTAGTTCTATATCCCCATAATGTACATGGGATGTGTTTGCTTTTCTGTTTCAAAGTCCGAGGGAACTAAAATATTCAGTCATATACCCTGAACTGTTGATCCTTCAAAACTAGTGAAAGAGATTCTTTCACAGGATGCATTTGCAGTTTATTCAAGGTTTTTAGCTCATTATGATATGATTTTAGATGTCTCTCCTCGAGCAACATGTTTATACAATGTGGTGCAAGTTCCCATGACAGTTCCTTCTGAATCTACAAACCATGCTGGCCATTTGGAAGTGCTTCAATTCTTTTAGCCTATGTTTGACTCATATTCATAAAATGTTTATAAACATTTAAGCCACTTTTTATCTATACATTTTGATGTAACCATAAGTATTACTCACTTATCCACCACTCATTTCTATCTAGGTACAAATTAAACCTTTTATAAACACTTCCAAACATGCTCTCAGTCATTGACTACATGAAAACAGATTATTACAATTATTTGAGGATTTGGAGGCCAATAGGGGACAAGAGATGAGTAAACAAGAAGGCAAACTAAGAAGAAAGAGCGATCGTGAACTTAAGAGGCTCGAATGGTCAGTTAATTATGATGGCAAGGGTGGTGAGTCCAAGAATGGAGTACTGGGAAGGGATGCCGGACTGTTAAAATGATACACGAATCATTAGCTGGAATGTAAGGGGACTTAATGAAGTTGGGAAAATGATGGGTGTTCGACATTTGCTAAGGGGCTGGGGAGCGGATCTGGTATGCTTACAAGAAACCAAGATGGAGGTCATCTCAAGGGCGGTGGTTAGTAGCTTATTGGGGGGGACAGCGTGTAGGGTATCAGTTTATAGGATCATCAGGGGTTTCTGGAGGCATATTAGTCCTGTGGGACACCAGAGTGCTTGAAATGGAGGAGGTGAGTGTTGGATTGTTCTCAATATCGATGTCATTCAGAAACATTGGGGATGGATTTCAGTGGATGTTCATAGGTGTTTATGGGCCCAATACTGATGACAGTAGACGGGGCTTGTGGGATAAACTGGCTGAAATGATGGCTTGGTGGAATCTACCAACGTGTATAGGAGGTGACTTTAATGTGGTTCGATTTCCTATT
>NW_019243453.1:0-1597 GCF_002742605.1 Olea europaea var. sylvestris | reverse complement strand
TTAGTTTCCTCTTACTTTTCATGTGATATTGTTGTTTTCATGTATATGTTGACAATATTTAAATTGAAGTTTATGAATTGAGTCTTTGGGTAAATTGCTGTTAAGTTGTTTTTTATTTTCACTTTGAAATAAAAGATTTTGTCACAGAATGTCAAAAGAGGGGTTTGTTAGATTTCTATTTATATGGGCTATTATTTAGCCAAAATTAAAGTAACGGAGTTGTAATTGAAGTCAAAAAGTTGTTGGGTTGGTATTATAGGTCTTGAAGGAGTTAAAGAGCTAAAAAATATCCAAGAAAATCACATATGATCAATGAAATGTAATTAGAAGTCAAAGGAGTGTCAAAGTACTGCACAATTCATGCTCCAAATTCCCAGTGACTTGCTATTACGCATTTTTCACATAGAAAACATTTGAAAAATACTATTTCAAGAAGAATTGTGGCCTTTGAGTTAGCTTTGTAATATGGTTTGAATTGACTGAATCGACTCATTCCAATATTGGGATAAAAAAAATATGATAAAAAAACTGATGGCTACTCAAAGATTGTTTGTTGGTCGCGAGGAAGGTGCTCAAGCGATCGACTTATCTGGGCAGAATTCTTTTTGTGATTTTAACAAATTTTCGAATCCTATTCAACCTCAAATACTTCATATTATAAATACCCCAAGTTTAGTTTGTTCTAAAGGTGTGTTGAATCATTAAACTCATTATAGAGACCACGTTCTTGAAGATCAACAATTTCAAAGATCTATAGATTTAACTGTTTGATATATTTTTCATAAATTCATCCCAAACCTTGTTACATTAATTAAGCCTTATTTTAAGTCAAGAAAATATACTTTGAAGTTCAAATATCATATATCCATATACCTCTTGCCTTAACCATAAATCAAAATGCAAGAAGATCATTTGATCAAATACCAAACAAAACCATACATCACCTATGAGCCTTCAGATTTTTGAAGCTTGGGGGAAGAGGCACTTAGAGTTCCAACACTTTGGAACGAGTTCAATCTTGGTGATTCAAGCGGAAAGAAGTAGCTCATAATTGTTGGGAAGTGCCGGTCGCACAATCAAAGGAGTTCAATGATAATTTACAAGTTATATGGTTAGAGTCAGTTAAAATTTAGTAGTGTCTGGACTAATTGTATGTTAATTTTCTAGTGAATTTTATTAACAAGTTTGCCTAGAGATTTTTTATTCTTGTGAAAAAAATTTCAAGGGGTTTTCCTCCGTGATCGTATATGGTGTTATTTACTTTATTACTTTTGATATGTACATTTATGTCTAACTTAGGGTTAAATTGATTAATTACATTAATCATCTTTAAATAATAATTGACTTATTGCTTGTCATTGATTAATTCCATATATTTGGGTTTAAATATTTTTCTGACAAGTGGTATCAGAACGTTGGTAATTTAACATTTAATTTTCTTGAAATGTTAGAGGTGGTAAGAAATTCTTGATTATTGCATTGTAGCATTGTATCATATGAAATTTATCTCATGTATTCGATAGATAGGATAAAAACTTCCAATTGATAATATGGTAAGAGAACTTTACTTAACCTTACTTATTAAGATTTTTTTTTT
>NW_019243452.1:86753-91118 GCF_002742605.1 Olea europaea var. sylvestris | reverse complement strand
GGGGGGGTTCTTTTCATTGTTGAGAATATATAAGCATACCAACAACAAAAACCAAAAGCAAGAGACTAGAAATGAAACATGATTTACACTTCAGCAAAAAATGAGGCATTAAGGAAAAATCACCTAGCTAATAGTGCGAAACCGCTGCTTGCTTGGTGTATAGTTACAACTTCACTTATATAAGGTTCTGAACTGAACCGAACATCCTGCTGCTTCAAAAATTTGTCCCCAAGCATCCTGGCAAGGTTTATACCTTAGGGGAAACGAATTATGCAGTCAGTACATAATTGACATTCAATGAAAAATTCATAGATGACATAAGTCTGATCTTAATCACCGCCAATTCGTGTTTCCCCATCTTTCAAAGGTTCTCCCAACTCTTGAAAACGGAGTCTTTCAGAACTACTGATTATTCTATGGTCTTCTGTCATCTTTATCTGCCTCCCATCAATACTGCACGAACAAAAGTTGAATAGGGTACTCATAAAGAAACTACTCAAGATGAAAAAAAAATTGCATCAACTGAACTGATAATTTTGACTTATAGTTTGGGGAAATAAGCACAATTACTCAAGAGTGCAAAAGAGTGATGACCAAATGTACAGTAGAAATATCATGTTGAATCTTAACCTGATATGTCTTTTCATAATACACCAATAAGCATAAGAATGATAAATATCAAAACGTACGTTACAACACAAGCTGAATCTCCAACATTTGCACATTGCGCAAAAAAATTTTCATGACCATCAGCCCAAACCAGAAGCACTGTTGCAGTACAACCCTGAAAATTTTTAAGTATTAAATGGCATTGTAAACCTTTAAAATATATCATAGGGGAGATATTAGCAAAATAGAAACTGAAGTTCAATTTCATTTTGCTGTTGCAACAGTAATGCCAAACAACTGAGTCTGGATTAGGACAATTATTTTTTATCTTTAGCATAATTTGCTATATAGGTGAACATTCAGTGTAATGATCGTGCGCGTGTGTGTGTATTCTACCTTTTTAATTTTAATTTGCAACTTATGACAACATTGCTCTCATGCTAATTGTGATTAGTCTTTCCCACTTTTTATGATCATCAATCCCCATCTTATAGAGGTGGCACGGGCATACTGTGTTCGAACTTCAGTAACCTTTCAGTTATTAGAAGAATCATACCTTCCTTCATTCAAGATCATGCACTATCCTTACATATTGTATCTCACTTTTGTAATCTGATTAAATAAGATGGTCCTTTGACATGATAATCTATTCATAAGCAAATAGCCCTTCACTTGTTAGCACTCCACGTGTTCCATACATCTCTGTTTTCACTTTTTGAAAAAGCCATCTTGCTTTGCCAAATTATAATGTCCCTGTCCCTCTTGTCTGCATCCGATGCCTGTTTAATTTGTAAGTACAAAGCTAACATATAGCCTAAGTGCATGACACCATAGAAAAAGAAAGGGGAGCTCAAAGAATGAGGTTTTACACATTTGCTTTCCTAAAGTTTGTGACACCATTTTCAGCAGTCACTTAACCGGCCCCAAGGCAGGCAGTGAAGATGTTAAAAAAGAAGTATGTACACAGACTAATCTTTAAAGAATGTACACTGAAATTGAAAATGATAGTTATCCAATCACAGAACTGCACAAATCTGTAAGAAATATATAGATCATGTAAAGAAATGTCAAGTAAAAACCTCATAGTAGTGATTAATGCTTGCTTCTGTTCGAGAAAATGCTTCCCTAAGGACGTCAGAAGCGTCACACTGAGATAAAACCTTCTCTCTCCTGAATGAATCCGACAGGATGCTAGCAATCACCTCCGGCATTATTCTAGGATAAAAGGAAAAATGAGAAATAAGAGTAAATAACAGAATAGTAGGGATGATGGTTTAAGGTTCCCAAAAAAAGTAATACATTCAACATAACCAAAAGATCCAAAGAATTAAAATGAAGCACGGACAGACAGACCAAAATATGCTTCTAAATATAGCATTAAAGCTTAACTGCAGCAATTTCATAGGTAATGTGAAATCCACAATTTTCATCATGCCAAGCAGTATATTATGACAAAGAAAAATGTTAATACAATACTTCCTCCTGACTTGCTAACTGATTGGGGAGATTAAAATAGGTCTATTATGGGTGATTAAGCACTTCAAGTGACTAACCTGCTAACTGATGTGGCTGCATCTGCTCCACCATGTCCATCGCATAGGCCAAACAATCCAAACTGCAATGTAATAATTAAATAACCTAATAGCCATTCAGGTAATTAAACAAATGGCTAAGACAAGATTCAATTCGGAAACCTGATTGGTTCCAGGAAGAGGCCACCGGTAATAGTAGACATCTTCCATGGGCAACTTTTTTCCTCCACGGCGCGTGGCCATCGGATCTGATGCTATACCAATCCCAAAAGGGATCTGGACCTCTGTTTGAGCAGTTATCTGGACCTGCCAAAAAAAATAATAATAATAAATAAAATAAAATAAATAAAGAGGGCAAAGGTGAACTTCTTCGCAAATAGTAGCAAAAAATTGATCATGAATCAAAATGGTTCAATTGGACTGATTTTACTTTTAGACCTACCATGCTTTCTAAGTAACCAAGTTTTTGGCTGCTAAAGGTTTAAATGTTCGTTAGATGAATGTCGCGGAAGTGAAGAAGTTGAGAGTGATGTATGACCAGACTACAATAAATAAGATAAGAAATGATAATATTTGCTAACAAGTGGAGATGTATATACATTGATGGTAAACTAAAGGAGGAGGACTTAAAAGTGAGCAACAGAAGGAGCATCTTTCGCATAGTTCTTGAGTATGGGTCTTATGTAACTATCAGGTGCACATCCTATAATCCTCAGTCTCAAGTGTCTATCTAACTCTTGTAGTTTTACAATGCACAAGTTAAATATCACGGTGCAAAAGGGGCATCGATGGTAGATGAAGAAAATGAAATAAAATTTATTAGGTCATATTCTAGGAAAAAGAAAATAAACCAACATGAAATCCAAATGAGATAATGGCAAGGCAAAAAATTCAGGAAGACCTCCCCAGGTACAAAAACCTAGTCATATACGACGACAAGTTGTACTAACATCTTACACATCAAGATTCTGAACAATCACCCCGGAGCCCAAATGTATTCTCGATTCTTATAATAAACCACATGTGAACTCTGATTAAAATACCCAAGTAAAACCAACTTTTGATGGATAATTTCTTGCAATATCCTCAGCACATAATAAATGAAATTTATTACATGATGACTATGACTAACCAGTAAGGTAATGTAGATCTCATGTTTTCTGAAAAGTGCAAAGGCCATGGAAAATCCATCATTGGATCAAAAAACACTTGTGAAGTCAAAAGGCACATAAACTTACAAGAATCTTTGAAGTTGTGCCAAAAGTTATTATATCTCCACTTGAGAGCTCGACTGGATTGCCCCAATGTCTGCTTCCTGATTGAGGATGGTGGACTGCCTGGGAATTCAAGAGTGTACCGTTCAAGCTACCCATGTCAACCAGTTCCCAGTTCAACTTCTGCAACACTAGGAAGTTAATAACATGAAGAACAGCGCACAATTCACTCCAGCTTATAATTAAGTTCTGAGCTTACGTTTACATTCCAATTTATAGTTGCATGCTTGCCAGAGACCTCTGAGTCCTTCAACAATATGTCAGCAGGTGAAACTCTTCCAACAGTCAATGGAAGCCTGGATGTATTCGTTGATTGTATGGAATAATGAAGACCACAAGAAGGTCCTGAGATTACCTCCAGCATGAGAATGCTTCCTGCACTTCTAAAAGAAAAATATGATGACATGTTTTACAAATTCTGCAAACAAAAGATGCAAAGAACATTTCAGCTCGTTTAACTATGAAAAGAAAATTACTCTGATTTGCAGTATTTTTTGGAACGAGCTCTCTGGAAATGTCCTCATCTACATGATTTGAGCTATACTTGACACCTTCCTTGTCATGTATCCCCTCTTCGGCTAACTTACTCGGTACAAGTGGAACCTTAAGTGTCTGACCAACCAAAGAATCCTCCGATGTATTTGGAATTTCAAGGATAAAGCTATCACCTGGGCCGAGCAAAGAGTAAGATTTCATTCAGCATAGAGTTAGATACAAATTACATTTACACAAAAATCATAAATTATCAAGGAAAGTTGAGGCTGTCAAGTACTATGCGTCAGCTGGGAAGACGTCGATGGAAGCCTTTGTTTATGTGTTACTCTGTTAGAATGGGGTGGTATGAATCCTGCTTGAGTTCGACGACCACCCCCCTCGATGGAGTAACTAGTGGATTCACAGATCTGGCTTTCAACTACGTCATAATCTTCTGAAACAAGAGGCCTCTCTAT
>NW_019243452.1:83528-86733 GCF_002742605.1 Olea europaea var. sylvestris | reverse complement strand
ATTTTTGAATTTTGTAGCAGTTGAGCTTTCATTCATTTCCCAATCATTTCTTACGTTTACAGAACTCTTTAACTATTTTACAATTTACATAAAAAAGAAACTATTAATAATAATCCTTCAACCCCCCTTAAATAATCCAATTCATTTCTTGATATTTTCCAGTAAAAACTGATTACCCAAATTAAGTCTGGAGCCGAATTTGCTAGGGTCAGAAAAGGAAATATAATCCACTATGGCTTATAAAATGACGCACAGCAAAAATAAAATCAAGCAGATGAAATAAAGAGGGGGGAACTTATAAAGTAATTCATTAACACCAAATCACCAAACAAATGGCTTAAAACTCAAAAGTCATAAAGAAATAAGCACTTAATCTAGAAGGGTTTTTAAATCAATTACAGATAAATCAAAGTGATCATAAAATTCAAACTCTCTAAAATTAGATCACAATTAAATGCATGTGCACACACATATATAGGGATATTTACATAAAGGGATTGTGAGTTAAACCTTGATCGAAGAGGGGCGGCGGAATCTGGTGGCGGCAGATGTGGAGGAGGAGAGGAATCGGCGCCATGGTTTGAATTTACAGGCGATGAGGATAAGGATGATAATTAAGAGCAGCATAAGAATTAGAATAACAACATCAAGCACCGTTATTACAATGCCGCTACTATCTCCACCATCTACTGGCATCGCCTTCTCCATCGGCCGTCTGTTTGATTCTCACTATTAGTTTCTCTCACTAAAATTCGATCAGACGCAAAAATTTGGCAAATTTCTATTACAGAAAATTATGGGATTTTTCAACCAACTAACCAACAACCAACCAACACCACACTGTCTAGGCTTCGCGAGAAGGACGCTTTGACATGGTCTTCTGTATTTATTTTTCGTCTATTTCTTCTTTCTATTTATCGTTTTAGCTAAAAAAAATTTAAAACAAAAAGTATTAAGCAAGGACAGAGTGGTCGAGTCGGAGTCGAAAAGAGAATTTCCATTTCTCACACTCAATTAAAATTGTGATCGAGACTTTCATCATATGGCTCTTGTGTAACAAAAGAAAGAACTCATATTCTTTTTTTTTTATTATTACCTTCCTCTGACATATATAAGATCGAATCCATTCGATTTCTAAAAAGAATTATTGATTCTTAACTTTTTGAGGAATTTTTCGTGAGTGATTGTGAGTAATTGTTTTTCTCAATCTTTTCGACCTTGAATCCTATAAAAATCTAAGTCAAAGACGTGAATTAATTTTAATCAATCATTCCAGAGTACCCAAAAAAATTTTATTAACTTTTTAAGTCAAAATCAATAATTAATTTTAACCACACATTTTATAAGACCCGTAATTTTTCAACCATACATTTCAATAACTTTTATCAAAATCTACTAAAAATCTGATTTCAAACCAAATAGGAGCTTAACCAAGTTTTATTAAAATCTATTAAAATATAATTTTTAGCCTCATTTCATACTTTCTTTTGGGTGTCACAATATAATAAAGTGTAGCACGAGGTTGTAAGAATTTTTTTGTAAAAGAGTTTACTAATCTTAAGATTAAATAAAAATTACTTATTTCTAAAAGCCATGTTCGAATTTATTTCCTAACGTAAAAAGATGCATAATTAGGATAAAATCAAAAAATGACACGAATTGATGTTGAGTGGTTTGTTTGGCATGATAGAGTAATTCAATTTTGGAAGTATTGTTTTCTAATTTAGATGATGAATAAGATTTAATAATTAGTTATGATTATGATGTGTATTGACATCTACGGTTGATTTAATGGTACATCTAATTGATATCTCAATTTTGCTAGTTGGCAGAATATATTATTAAGGCCCAAAAAACAGTTCAGGCCCAATACAAAGACAATTCCATGACTGAAGCCCAAAATTAAACAACCCAAAACAGTTTGGTGTTGAGCATTCATTCCGGTTCCCTATGGTGAAAATTTTAAGTAAATCGATTTTTCCTATATTGAAAAATTATTATGTGAATTGTAACGATGCACATCCTATCCTAGTGAAGCATTAAAGGTCAATTCAAAGAAAAAAGGTATGTTGATTTGGCCGCTTATTCAATTCTGTGTCGAATGATCTATTTATTAAGTTATGTACAATAATAAAGACAAATCACCTTGCACGCATACATAACATATATTGATATATCCTTCTTTCTTTTCCATACAAGAGCTTGACACAGTTGATTTTAGGAACTGTCTTGCCTCCACATGAGAATTCAAATTAATCGCATTTCTCGACCTCAAAAGGAATTTTAGCCTCAATAATCATGACTTTTGTCGATTATCATGAAGCCAAAAAAAAAGTGTAAGAATGATGATGAAAATCATGGGCATATATAGCATTAGATCATCTTGAGAACAAAAAATAAGTACGTCTTTCCTGTCAAAAAATTGTTAAACAATGAAATCGTAATAGCGAGATAAAATGATTGCAAGAATGGGTTTAATATATCTCATTTGTGGCAATCATTCCCAATATGACCCTAATCGTTTGTCTTAAATTGCTCAAATACAATGGAAAGGGAGGGGGCATCTAAGGAAATGCAAGACGATAGAAGAGTTTGACTTATTTTCGAGCTATATTTCTTGATCGATGAGTAGTTCTTGGTATCATTTCGAAGAACTCTCGACCAACTATGAATATATTGTTAAAAAGTGACTTAATATAGTTAATCAAAGATGAATACTAAATAAGATTTAGTAATTCTATTTCGTTCCTATTAATTTCGAAAACTTAAATAAAATTCTACTTAATGACAATTGAGACTCTACTCAATTGTCAAAATCATCTTTATGAAAAATTGTAAAACCTCAAGCAACCGAATCCATTATCCTTGCATGAAACTAGGTTTGAAACGGAGATGCATAACCGTAAATTCTTACAACTATGTCTCGAACAGATAAGGTCTATCAAGATTAATTTCCTTGCACGCTCTCACTCTATTCTCTGTTTAGTGATAATTAAAATTAGATCCTTATTAGATTTTGATAAAAGTTAATGAAATATTTGATTTAAAAGTTGTAAATTCTATAAAATATGTGGTTAAAATTAATTATTGATATTGATTTAGATTATAATCTAGATTTTAATTAAAAACGAACAAGGATCTCCCAAAACAATTTCCTTCTTTCTTGAGTCTCCCGTCATGTTCCTTTACCAAGAAAACGAAGTAC
>NW_019243452.1:47898-80570 GCF_002742605.1 Olea europaea var. sylvestris | reverse complement strand
GATCAATTTTTATAAACGAATGTCAACAAATTTTATTTTTTTGTCTTTTTTGCAATTCGATTGACTCATTATTTATGACTTAATCTTAGTTAGACAAGAATTATTAATTAAGTGGCCTCGGGCTCTTGGAGTTAGGATTACAGTGATTCTTTAAGCCCTGACCCCTAAATAGATGTATTGAACGAGATAGACGTTTGAAAATTGATGAGTGAGGGCATAAAAAATGACATTTTTGTAAATTAATAAGAAAAGATTTGATTATAGTGAAAGCATATCACGGGACGAAGTCTCAATCACATTTCTACCTTAACAATAATGGGATACTTCTCAAACAACTATTATCGTACAAAAATTTGAAATTCAAAAAATGTTAACTATATTATCTAAAAGGTTGGTAATGAAGAATGAAGTTAAACACTTGGTTGTTGTTTTTTATTTATTTATTTATTTATTTATATTTTTTTAATAGCGATGAACCTTAAAATTTATGGTGAGGTCATTTGTTGTCTACTCACATGGATTCCATTTATAATTGATGAATCAATCGAAGTTGCTTTTCATGAAATTTCTGTATGGACGGCAGAAAGGCATTAGATTGATATTAATAGGTTAACACCTAGCGGACAAACATAAAAAGGTTGCTTAGTGGATGATGATGATGGTTTCATTAGCTTTCTTATTTTTTAGGGATCTTTTTGGAAAAAAAAAATATTTTATATAATTTCTTTTGAGAATCGGTCCAAGAATGGGATGACGTTAATAATTAATAATAATGAATGTTTGATGCATAAAATTGAATAAATAATATACCCGAAATCAAGGCGAAGAATGATCATTCATTAATAATTTACTTTGAGAATAATATGTGGATTATATATATTCACCATCATGTTATTTTTACCTATTGAAGATGATTAAACAAGAAAGGCGTGCAATATGCTCAAAAATTAATCAATCATAGACTCACAGGCCTCGATCCGAATAGGACGAAAATTCCTCCCTTGCCTGACTCGAGTATGAGATGGGGGATGTATATTGATCGTCCTGTCCTTTTTAATATTATAGATATAAAAAAAATTTCAAAGATAAAAAAATAAAATAAAAGAAAAATATATTATATTAAATGGGACAAATGAATGGGCATGAGATGCAATAGCCCAAGCAGGACAAGAACAAAATTGCTGCCCTGCCTTGGATTTGAATGTGCCCCGTTGCCATCCCTACCTTAAATCTCATCGAATTCATTTGAAATTTAGATGAAGTCTCGAACATATATTTTAATCCCAATTCGATTGGGATTTAAATTTTGAATTTAAACAATTAAATAATCCCTTGAAGGGATCGATTAATATTAAGTTTACTAAAATTTATAAATTATTAAATTTTATTTTTAAGTACACATTCAATTAATTAACTTATTCATCAATCATCTTTATCTATTTAATAATTTAAATCATTTATAAATTCTTTTCAAACGGAGGCTAAGACTTGTATTGAACTTGCAAATAAAAGTCCAACATCTTTTTGACCTATAATAAATATTTTTTTATTAGTTTTATAAATCGTAAAAAAATTGAATTTGAGTTATTGAACTTAAAATATCACGAGCATTAAAAACATGATCGTGAATAGGCACAAGTGTCATGATGAAGACACTAACATCATACGAATTCGGTCAAGCTTAAAAGAATTTTATAAGATTCTTGGTATAGTTGTGCAATGTAAGAAAGAGCTGGAAATTAAACAGTTACAAATCTGATTAAATTCAACATTTAAATAAGATTACATAACAACTGGGCCTCTATCTGTTTCCAGGCCAGTACACCCACCTATCAAAATTCAGAGGCTTCGGCAAATGACGTAAACGCCCTTGACTAGAGCTTATCAATCATGAAAGGGAAGTGGATAGTTTGGTCAATATACTCATGCTTGGTGGTGATAATTGATAAATAACAGATATCTAATATCCCACAAATTTCCAACTTTGTGGGCTGTGATATTTCCATCTTCAAAATTGCCATCCAATTTGGATTGTGACTATATGAGGATATACCGAATATACACATTTGGACCATTGTGGTATTTTGCATATTCACTCTAAAGTTTTAAGTTAAAAAAATGTTCCTTTTATCGAAATAAAAGTCCAATATACGTAGAGTTTTCATAATTGGTGAGACCAGAAACCTTCATTTGCTTGAAACGTATGCTCATCACAAATGATTGAAACTTTTGTGCCATAACATGAAATGCAATTATCATTTAACTCAATGGATATATATTAGCATATGGAAATAAATGTATGCTCGAAATAGGTATGCGTACAAAATTACGTCATCGTGTTTTGTTTCTCCCCTCTTATACTACATATATGTAGATGAAAGGACATTCTCGTCAAAATAATTTTCTATCCACATGACTACGAGATAATGAAAGGAATCTCTTAGGAAAATAATCAATTTCTGCATAAAGTCATAGCATGTGGAATACTTCCTTTCATTCAAAACCCATTTTCTATACTTATCCCTTTATTTCTTTGGAAAATAGTCAGTTTTCCATGTGACATATATCTAATCACTAAATTTTTTAATCAATGATATTCAATACGAATGATTACGTGATTAGATATATCTTATATAGGATAATTACAATAGTCACTCATTATGAATAGCATCATTTTTAATAGAACAAATCATGTGGTGCAAAAGGCATCCTTATTGAGTTGAGATATGTTGTCTCATTTTTGTTGTCCATTCAATTAATTATTGATACATCGTGTTAAATTAACATGTCCAATTTTTTTCTAATTACTCCTTATGCTTAAAAATAAGTGACATTTTAATGTAAACTGACGTGTCAATAATTAATTGATGATGAGTAAATTAGATGGCAAAAATAAAACAAGAGATCTCAACTCCCCCCACACACCCAACCACCTACGCACGCAGACTATATTTAAATGGCAGTGGCACTACAAAGTTGGCACCCAATCCTTCGCTTATACCTCGTTCAATTTCCCCTTCTCCTCACTGTCTCCGCTTAATCTCTCTGAAAATTCAAGAAAATCTTGTTCTTTTTCTTGAACGGGTTAAATATATTTGCTGTGGGGTCTCCATTTTTCTCCCCTTATTTTTTTCTTTTACTATGTCAACTATAGTGTGTAGGAATCTTGTATCATGTTTCGAGCAGTCTCAACACAAAGAGACAGCAAGCCTGAAGCTGCAAGTGGCGCCTCCGCCTCCGTCTTCAAACACCGTGGATTTCAGCATGTTAGGAAGTAATGATGATATCCCAGAAGTTAAGGAAAATCTTGAAATAACTGGCTGGAGTTCTCTTCAAAATCTCTATTCCACAAGCCCAAAATCAGCAAAGGAAAATGATACCTCATATATTCATCCCTTTGAGAAAAAGTCACCAAGTGAAAAAATAAGCCTTGAGTTATGTACTGAAAATCTAGGAAGCGAAACAGGCACTGATACTTCTGATTGCAGCATTTTCTCAAACAGTTACAGCTCAATCCAAAATGCACCAGAAAAACCAAAACAGGAATCAAGAAATCTCAATAAAGCAGCAGCAGAAAATTCTTGTCGAAGTTTTCCCCCGCCGCTGACAACCATAAGCGGCCGCTCAAATTCCCTGCAAGTCCGGCGCCACTGTGAAAGCGGCAGGCTAATAATCGAAGCAGTGGAGACCCAAATTAAGCCCACTTATCTTCAAGCAGAAAGAAGCGATGGGCGCCTCAGGCTATGCTTTTTCCAAGATTGTGACACTTTTGACCCACAAACGACCCACGAAGAAGATGAAGAAAGTGACGAACGTGACAGTGAATTGGAAGATGAAATGTATGAAAGTGACGCCATTGATGGAGAAGAATTAGAAAATTATGAAATAGAAACAGAACTAGAAGATGATGATGTGAGAATTGGACAGGGACAGGGTGTGGATGTTGAAATGGGAATGGAGAAATTTCAAAGGTCGTGTAGCATTAGTTTGTGCAAGCAAAGTGGGCATGGGAATAAAGGATTGTGTAATTGGAAGCCTGCTCTCGGGGTCGCTATCTCCTAATTATTTTTGTTACATTGCCTAAAATGTTATGCTATGGGTGGTAATAAAAATAGAGGTATTTGAAACGAAACTCTCTTTTGCATGTTCACCTCCGATAAGTTCCACGTGTTTTGATTAGGATTGGACGAGATCTGATTTGTTCCGATTTCAAACGAAATAGAATTGATTATCAATTAAAATTATAAAATGGAACCATTTATTTCATATATATCTTTGGATTTGAACTAGAATTGAACCAATCGATTCCAATTTGGTTCGGTCTCTTTTTTAAAATTGAATATATTATACAAATAAAGAATGAAATCACTTGTTATTCTCTTAATCTAACTAGTCAATAAATAAATAAAATAAAAATTAAACAAATATCAAATTGGTTCTTTTTTTAACAAATACTAATTTTTTTTTTTTTTTTTTGCTTTAGAGAAATTTGAATTCTTACAAAATATTGAACACAAACAACATTTTTTTCTATTGGATTTTACATTAAAGCTACGATTTTGTAGAGTATTTATAAAATTTTAAATTTGAATTTTTATTACCTATTTTCGGGTTTGCTGAAAAAAAAAAGAAGAAGAAGAAGAAGAAAGAAACATATGGAAAGTGAATTATTGGCTTGGGATAATTTTGGCGTTTAACGATAAAATATTTGGTGTATTTTAGTGCAATGCACCAACTAAAGAGAAATTCGAGATGACCGAATTCAATTGCGATTCTTAAGGAAGCATCAAGAACCAGAATCAAATCGATCGATTCTCAGTGCATGGTCCCAAAATCAATCTATTTATTACGGGAACCTAAACCAAATTGGTTGAGTCCGAGTCTATTGGTTTTGAAAAAAATATCTGCTCCTATTTTTGCCAAGTAATTTTTTATCGTTTTAACAATAGAAAATAGTTTTAACTCGTTGCTTTCATTCTCTCTATTCTACCTTTCAATAAAGCTCTGATATTTTTGGTAAAATGGATTTACAACGTTGAATGCTGTAGTAGAAGAAGGAAAGAAGAAATTTTTATCTATTACCAATCATAATGCTTACCAAACGAAGTAAATGACTTCCAACACAAAAGACTCCTGTGTGGTTTAAGTAGATGCCAGGTAAGAAAGTATGAAAGAGAAACATAATAAAAATCAAATAGATTTGACATAAATGACTTCGTGTCGTCAGATGAATGAGTGTCCGTACCATACAAATATATAGAATTTTAATATTTATACACCGGGTGTCAAATGACCGACCTCTCACAACAGGGGACCCACAATGAATGAAAAAACCGTGGATCCCTCGTTGTGAGGGGATTGGTCCGGTGTATAAGTAGTAAGATTCAAATATTACCAAAATGGACATCAATTAAATGATAATATTAGATTTATTGTACAACAGACTCATCACCTATTTAGCATCATCGATGTTATAACATTAGTCTATATGACATTATGTAATCTATCTTCTACAATATTTAAAAGAATTTTGAATGTACAGGGTTCTATGAAACAGAACCCCTACAGGCCCTCAGAGCTGACGCATGGGACCGGCCTGTATAAAAAATGCAAAAACCCAACCCAACCCGCCCACATTGTGAGTACTTATAAGCGTTCTAAGGGAACCCTGTACCTCAAGCAATGTTCTATTTAAAAGGAGAGATTGAAGAGAAATTTTGGAATACTTATTTTATCCTTATATGTTTAACTTTTTATCCAATTTACCCTTATTTAATTCTAATATTTTTTTTCCTAAGTAATGCGATTAATGAGAATATGAAGATTAATCAATTTTCTCCTCCGTCTTTTTATCTTAGCCCATTCATATTCACGTTCCGTTTATAATTCCTTATTAATTGTTTTTAATAATAATTTATTTCATCTATTTTTTTCCGTGTTTGATTTAGAATGAATTAGATTATAAATATTACTTTGCTTAAAGGATACTTAAAGTAATTCTCACATAAATCTATTAACGTAATAGTTAATCAAAGATGTTCTATGCATGGTGGCTATCAATTTTTTTTTTTTTTTTTTTATATAGTACCAATTTTATCCTTAACATTTAGTTATATGTCCAAAATATCCTCATTTGATTAACAAAAAGATAAAAAGATACAAAAGAAATGAAAAAGAAAAAAAATTAAAGATTGGATTAATATGTTTGCATTGGCACTAAAATATTACAAAGTAATGTTATTTAGTTCCACTAAATTGCAACTCTAGTCTAAGTGACGTTAATATTTGATCCTCCCACCAATATTTTCTCGATCGAACTTGTCGCACGGGACTTGCCTAATGCAGTTTACTTGGTTAACGTGGTTTGTAGGTTATTGTATCAACCTGAGGGTTAATCCAGTGCGCACCCGAAGGATAGTGGCTGAGGATTCTCCCTTCATAAAAAAAATAAAAAATGACATTTGATGATATGTACAATTAAATTAGTCATTTAATTTCACATTTTATTTAGTCTACCATATAATGACACATAAACTGAGGTTGCAACTCCAATTAGACAACATAGCATTACTTAATATTAAATGGTTGTGGAAAAGATAATAGCTACGAGAGGGAGAGGATGGCAACTTATAATATTCATTTTAAATAGCATTACTTTATAATTTATTTTAATAACATTAATTCCCGTATTAAGTTTTCTTTTATTTTTTAATACATCCATTAGTTATTATTCTAAAATAGTAAATTTAAATTCATTTCCTACTAAAAAAAAAAACATTAATCCACAAAAAGAAAATTAAATAAAAAAAATTGAAATTTTGCATTAATCCGTTCACCTAGGCATTGAATTTATGTTCACTAAAATTTCTTATAATTCTTGTAGTTACATATAAAATAAATTATGATAACAAATATATATAATTTCTCATGCATTAAGTTTTTTTTTTTTTTTCCTAACATCATTAAATTATTAATCGTAGAGTTACATGTTCACCTTGGCAATTTTAATTTTGTTAAAAATTAATTAATAACATTAATTCAATTTGTTCAACATGAAATTAAAAATTCCCTTTTCTATATCTCTATATATAACTTAAATTTCGATTAGATCGAAAAGAACCGACAATTTATTATAAAAATATGACTTAAATTTCTTTACTCGGTTGAATTAGTCAGTTTTAAAAAATAACATCTATATTTCCTTATTTAAGTGGTTGTTTCAAACATATCCCAACAACTAAAATAATATATTTAATTTAATAAAATTAATGCATATAAAACATTACCATATAATTTGATAAAATTTCATATTATGTCATATTTACCCTTATTTAAGAATTCTTTTAATTGGCAGTTGCATATGAATCTCTATAGTTCCTAAATTTAGATAAAAAAAAATAAAAAAATAAAAAAAATGGAATACTAAATAATAGGGTAATTATATTATCACTAAAATTTTTATTAACTATACAACATTACAACTACAATAAACATTTATAATCTTTGCTCATTTCTCACTCTTAAGTCCTCAAAATATTTTTATTATCAATCTTTTATTAACCATTATATATTTATCTATATGTCCAATATATCATTATTTAGTTTTAATATTTTTTCCTATGTAGTGCAATTAATGAGAATATGATATATCAATTATCTCCTGCATCTTTTTATCTTAGCCCATTCGTAGTCTCATTCCGTTTATAATTCCTTATTAATTGTTTTTAATAATATTTTTATTTTTATTTTTTTGATTTTAATATGATTATTTTTTGGGTTCAGTCTATCATTAATTAAATTATAAATATTACTTTCTTAAAAGATTTTTTTTAAAAAATTTATTTCCCAAAGAAATCTATCAACCTAAAAGGCTAATCAAAAGATGTTCCTATGTATGGTGGCTATCCATATTTTTTCAAAATAGTACCATATAACACTTTTAATTTATTATTATTATTTTACAATATAAATTTTCTCAACTATTTTCAAAAAGGGTATTAAAAATTCAAAGATATTACGCATATCATTTATTCGATACATAAGACGTGCAATGCACGTGCTTACTACTAGTATACTCAAATAAAGATAGGACTATGTGACTCATTTGATTGTATTTTTTTAAATAACGTTACTTACATTGGTTTGTCACACCTGTAACTTTAAATAGCATTACTTAAAATTATAAGGGCCTACTAATATTTTTTCAATATGCCTGGTGTTACAAAAGTCTAGAAAGCAAATTGCTAAATTAAAAGGGTATAAGACAACTTTTGTCCATTATTTTGAATGAGTGGGTTTCCAAAACAATAGGGGACCTTATTTAGCGCATATCAATGAAAAAATTATTAACAAAAGACAAAAATTTAGACAAGAAATGAAAACGAAAAATTTCCCATTTCAAAAAGAATATTGTGACACATTCATTCTTTGACTACTTTCTTTGTCTAATTGTCTTCGGAAAAATCTTGTCGACTCTAGCTCTTATTGAAAATGACATGCTAATAAAATCATAAAAGTGTAAATTGTTACTCTTTGGTCGAGGAGCAATTTTAAATCGTCGGACATTTTTTTAGTTTTTTATTTTAAAAAATCAATTTAAATAAAAATTCAATAAAAAGTAGTAGAATCTAGGGATAACAGATGACTCAACTCAAATCACTTTAGGCCACTTGACCAAACTTCTGGAAAGTCAAATGCTTCTTCGGGTTTAAGAAATTTTTTTTTTTGAACATAAGATAATTTTCTGAACGTATTTTGTTTGAGTAATGCTTGATGTACAGAATGCTTTTTCACAGAAGCATACTAGAACACAAACATAAGGGGGTGGGGTATTTTCTGGCTATTTTTTTTCACGATAAGCCTTATATCATGAGAGTATTCTGGCAATCTTCTGTGAAACTTTCTTCTTTACAAATGGATTAATTGATTTTGTTCAGTTTTAGAAGAATTAGATCTAAGATAATTTTTCGAAGAGAGTTCACTGTCTTTAGAAAATGATGATTCTTAATTTTCGTGCTTATGAGCGGAAAAGGATTCTTAATTTTGTCGGGGTAAAAAAATAGAAAGGAAGAAAAAGAAAGGTGTAAGCCGCCCTTCCCACAAGACATGGAATCTTTAATTGAATTCATTGTATTAACATGCTTAGCATTTTAAACGTCTGACTTTAATTATTAATCAAAATTTATTGTCTGCTGCTTGCCGGTTACACACTTTGTAACATAAATCATGACGAGAGCCCAAAAAAAAAAAAAAAAAAAAAAAAAAAAAAGGAAATCGAAGAGATTTTGCTCTTGAAAAAGTGGTCTGTTCGTTAATTGTGTTTAAGATTTTGGCAATAGATTATCGTCCAAAATATTAGTGGCGACAATATTTCATTGTCAAGTGATAAAGTGAATGGTGTGAGAAATAAGAAGGTACAAACAATCTTGATGATTCATGCTAGAAGTTCTCAAGTGACGCAAAGTGAGAATAGAAGCATAAATTCGCATTTACAATTCCGGCTTTAGCGCTATTTAAAAGGAATTTGCTACAGGTTACACTCTGGGTTACCCGTCCCTCACATGGAAGGCGGGTCCCATGCAAATAGCAAAATCCATTCAATTAAGAAGTAAAAGCTTTACACTTTGTCCAAGTGTAATTATCAGGGCCGTTCGGATGGATGGCTAGAATGAGTTGTTGCTATTGACTCATTTAAAGGGGGCTGTGTTCCCCTGGGGATAGAGAAATCATTCTCGTACTATTTGATTGTCTCCTCGAAATTTCAATTTAAACGAGTCTTTAGTTCTTCCAAATCTCTATGAGTGGTTGAATCTTGTGTTAATCAAAGTTATATTTAGATTAAAGTGGTTTTAACATTCTTTGTGGAGCTAAATTAGAGTATTTTTTATTTTTTTTATTTATTTTTAATTTGATTGAGTTTTCAACCACCAATATTAGGGTGATTGAAGGGTGCTGTCGTGTTTTATTTCTGGTTTTCAAGTGATTAATGAGCTGATGGGCATCCATGCTTTGGAGAGTTTCAGGGGTGTAAGCTCCTTTATACAAGTCGAAACTTGTAAAGAATTCTTTGTGCTCTATGTTGTTTATGATGTTCATTATTGTTTTTTGAATTTTAATTGAATCGAATTACTCGTTGAAGTTTAATGGGCTTTAATACCATATTAAGACTTATGGTTTCATTTTAAAAAATTAATCTTATTAATAGAAGGAGTCTAAAACTTTTATAGGTTAGTCTATATATTAATCTTTATTCGATGTGATATTTTACCGTAACACTCACACACTACCCAAATGTAGTCTTAGTTCTTTCTGACTTTTGATGATGCTCAAATCCAAAATTCTAAAAAATAAATATTGTCCTTCTAGCAAAATGTATGGATGCTGATTTTTCAACTTTGTTGCTATATTTTTTAATTGAAACCAATACTTAACAATTACACTGACTTATATTAATTTTAATATTTCTCTTTTTCTTATTCATTCACTCATCTAAAATTAAAAGTAACTGCATTAAAAAAAAAAAAAAATCGCTATATTTTTTTTAAAATTATTATACTGAATAAATCATCATTTCGAAAAAAGATATACTGAGCTGTATTGTTGATTCGAAGTTGATACAAATGTTATCGATTTGAGAGAAACATATGATTATAGATCCAAATGGTAACATACGTGAGACAAACTGTACCAAATATTTGTAGGAATGGTACAGAAATTGGGAACAATAACAATCTGTCATTGTTCATCTTTTCGTATATTATTGCATCTCAATTTAAACCTTAAACTTTAAATAAGACCAAGACGGGCTTAGATTATAAGCGTTATATAATCTAATCTCAAGAAATCAATGTGATAATAACTACATCAAAATGGCATGCTCCATCCACAAAACAAAGAAATGGCCCACATATATAAAATTTTGAGATTTGCTAGAAATCTCGGGTCACGACAGACCTCCTACCTATGGGGAGGAGGGACATGTGGCCCGGGACGAGTATCATTTTCCTAAAATATTTTTACCAGCAGTACGACTCACATTCAATGTTTTGATAGTTTACTCATACTGTTTTAGATTGACATGCGAATTGATTACTATAAGGCAACTTCTAGTGGTATCTTGTCTTATCCATAATGAAAAGGGCTCTCTGATTCAGAAAAGTTATGTACAAACTTGCAAACTAAGGAACATAGTTTAATAAAGAGAAACAAAGTAAAAGGTGAAATTATTAATAAACTAAATAAATAAAGTTTTAAGAAAATAAAACACGTGATAACCTTTGCTTAATTAAGACAAAACAATTTATACTTTTAAATCAGTAGTGCCTTAATATGCAATACACGGCCCCATTTGTTTTTTCTTACAATTCTTCTTCATCCCTAAGGTTTGGATTTTCAAAAGGTCAAAAAAAAAAAAAAAAAAAAAAAATTCATGGTTGATAGTAATTTAAGACATCGTTATCGTGTCGTAGTAGACAATATTGGACACGGTTTGATAAGAATTGAGTTGATTATATATATATATATATATGTGTGTGTGTGTGTGTGTGTGTGTATATGTATGCTTGATTGTGTCATAATATCTACATGCTGAAATTTCTTAAGGTTGATAAAATAATCTCAAAAATTATTGAGACATATTTGATAGGTGAGTAAAAGTTGAATTTGATTAAAGACATAACTTGCCTTAAATTTAATGAACTATTACTTTGTTTTTAAGGATACCCTTTTAACGTTTGTGAAGGAGGGCAAAGAAAGGGATTGCTCACCCAATATTGAATTTCAAAGAGAAAGTGATAGATATGGTTTTATGGCCAAAAAGTTGTTCAATAATACAACATAATTTGAGAAAAGAAAGAATGAGAGAACCAAACATGGAGTATTCTTAGGAGGTTACTATTATTTTAACTTTTCAAGAATCTTCGAAAATAAAAAGTGAAATCAAGAATTAAGCATGCAACTAGCCTCTAGGTACCTCGAACGATGAACATGGTAGTGTTATCCGTACAGCAAGTCCCATAAAACATATGACACTATTTTAATTCTTGGTAAATTCAACAGACGAATACAACTAAGGGGGCATTTGTTTTTCATTTTTGTAAAAATAAAAATAAAAAATATAATCGTTATGGACCTCACACAAAAAATAGAAATTCAAATTTGGTGGCTTGATTGATGGATAACGATCATATTTTTTATTTTAATGAGGAAATGATGGGAAACAAACAGGGGCTAAGATACACATTCAAAAATAATTAATATTTCATGTTCTTTCATATGATTATATTTTTCCTGTAACATTCAGACCAAATAATTTTATGAAAGTAGGTAGATATTTCATGAACATCTTCTCCGAAGTACTAGTTAAGTTTGATACGTGATATTAAAAGTTATTACACGAAACAACCATCAAGATTTTTAAATTTTTTCTTAATCATGTTTTTTAGTGTTTAATTCTACATATTATATACATGAAGTCGAGAAAGAAATCTTCAAATGTACTATTTAACACGAAGATTCTATTACATTAGCAACCTATAATATTTCTTGGGATCTTTGCTATCATTGCCATTGGATTTATTTGTCAAAATAGTTTCTAGGGATAATTGTAGCTGAGATCCCAAATCTTTGAAAAAGTTGCAAACTTTTTCATAATCATTCATTTGTTGCAGCTGTCATTTTAAACCTTTCAAAACGTTATGGATGAAGCCCTAATTGATGGATTCCATTCATTTTTCTGTTAGTTAACAAAAAATTGAGCTTTGATCACATTTTAATCAATTATAAAAGGATAAAATAGTAACTTTATATTTTTCACATTGAAAAATTTAAATAAAAAACAACAAAAAATGAAGAAGAAAATAAAATAAAAGGAAAAAAAAAATATCTTCTCCCTCACACCCAACCCCCACCCCAACCCCTCAACCCAAACTCGGAAATCCATCGTCACCACCATCTCGCCGAGCCACCATCCCCTAACACAGTCAACGCCGTTTGATATAGCTTTTCGGGAAAATAATTTGGACTTGTTTCGACATTTACTACATTTTTTATAGAAGAAATAACTTTGATTGTCGCCCCAGTAGCAATGGCCACGAATCCTACTTGGAAATCAGCATCGAATTGCTAAGACCGGCCAAAAAAATCTGTGTCATTACTAAATTCGGGTCCTCATTGATCCGACCCAGATGAAGACCTACATAATTCACCGGTATGTAATTGCTGGAATTTTTGGTATAGTCAAAAGGGTAAGTGTTGGGGTCAACTTAGGTTAGTTCTAGGGACCTAACAATCGGTGAATCGGTGGCAATGTTATAAAAACATATATCTGCCTTGGAATCATTCAAGTGAAGAAGAGATTTGAGTAAGTACCACAGCGAGAAACAGATTCGGGCCATGGAGATGCCTGGAACAAACTAAAGTACCCTCAATGGAGACGTCAAAAGAAGGTGAGTGGGACTTGCTGTCGAAATTGTCATAAACAATGAACGTCTGAAGGAAGTAGTGGCTGACGCCAACTGGTATGCTATAGCAATTCTTCTTACCTGAGGAGATAATAAAGTAGCTAAGAGTCTTCTTCTTCTTCCTTTACATTTTAAAAAATGGATGGAATCCATTCATTGGGCTTCATCTGCAACATTTTGAAAGGTTTGGGTGACGACTACAACAAATGAAAGGTTAGAAAAAACTTGCAACGTTTGAAAGGTTTGGGATCTCAGCTGCAATTGTCCCTAGTTTCTATTATGTACATTTGACATTTGTTGGGAAGCATAATGGTGAATCAGTAGAGGGCTCTTGGGTAAGGTTTTATAGCTACAACAAAATGAGTCCTGCCTATACTATGTTCCTTAAAAGAAATTAATAATAATAAAAAATTAAAAATTAAAAGCATGATAAACAGGAGATATAAATTTGAATGAATTCCACCACCCAATTTTTATTTTTTTTAAAAAAAATCCACAATATATCAAAAGGGAGAATTGAGATGGAACTTTTGAATACCCAATTTACCCATTCATATTTAGCTATTTACCTAATATATACCCTTGTTTAACTTTAGTTTTGTCAATAATTAATTAATAACATTAATTCCTTACGTATTTAGCTATATGTCCAATACTCTTATTTAATTTTAATTTTGTTAACAATTAATTAATAACATTTATTCAAACTTTTCAACATGAAATTAAAAAAAATATATTTTTTCTTTTCCATTTGTCAATAATTCACTAAATTAATCTTTTTAATATTATATAAAATTTTATTACCAGCTTTTATTATAAAAAATATAACTTAAATTTCTTCACTTGGTTGAATTGGTCAGCTTAAAAAAATAACATATATATTCCCTTATTTAAATGACTGTTTCGTTGGTTGTTTCACACATATCCTAACTAAATAATATATTTAATATATCCCTTGTTTAAACCCTATTCTTTTTATAAGAATGCATTTTTAAATAGTATATTGATGTGAAATGTGTGGTGATAAGAAAATGCTTTAGATTTATATGTAATATTATTTTATTGAAAATGTGGAATTAAAATAATATCGAAATACTGTTTAAGAATGTATTTTTTCAAAAGAATGGGAATCAAACAATGGCATAATAAATTTAATGCATACAATATGTTATTATATAATTTGATAAAATTTCATTTTATGTTATATTTGCCTTTATTTAAATGTTGTATTAATTGGTAGTTACATATGAATCTCCATGATACCTAAATTTACATAAAAAAGGGGAGTACCAAATGATAGGGTAATTATATTCCCACTAAAATTTTTATTAACTACACATACACAATATTATAACTACAATAAACATTTATAATCTTTGTTCATTTTCACACTTAAGACGTCAATTTTTTTCGCTATATTCTTATCATTGTATTAAATAAAATAAATTATGATAACACTATAATATGTGTTGAAATTCTAAATCATCCACACACAACATTAACAGATTAAAAATTCCAATATATAGAGAGAAGTATGACGAAGGAAGATGAATAGAGTCTGTTAAGGCTACCTTTTTTAATTTACTGCCAATGGAGAGCGTGTGAAAGGTATTGAGAAATGACTATTTTCATAATTAATGATTAATGTAAAAAAATGAGAGTGGAGATGAATGGCTACTTTGTATTAGTACATACATTGTGTAATAAATATAATTAAGATTATTATAACTATAAAAGTCAACATTTCTCATTCTAAAACTATCAATTAAAGTGATTTGTTATGTGCTAAATGTAAGGATTGTTGTATGATATTATATTTGCATTGTGTCCTATGTTGTTATATGGTTTTTTCAACATTTAAAAATAAAGGGAAAAATTCATAATTTAGGTGTATTATTTTCACCAATTCAAAAATCAAGCAGATAGTTTAAAAATTCAAAATTCAGGTATATATTTAATTAATTAAAAATATTTATTAAATAAACATAATAAAGTCATAGTTATACGATTAATGGTCACAAATTCATAATTATAGGTCACAAATTTATTTACTGGTCACATATGATCAAATTAATTTGTCACGAATTATTTCGTGGTCACAAATAAAAATTTTTGTAGGTCACGGATCATTCAAATTGCTGGTCACAGTTTATCTATGTGTCACATATTTTCACATTTATTGATCATAAATTATCAAATTTTAAAGATCACAGGTCAAATCATTGGTCACATACACCAAAAACTCCATCAGCGATCCCAATTCACCATCAATACTTGGCAACAGAGCAACTAAATAGTTGGTCATAATCACTATTACACCTTGCCCCGTTACATCACCACCACAACGATCGACTGCACCACACCACCACACAAGTTGTCTAATGACTTCTATGCACTAAATAAAAAAAATCAATATTACATTCCCCGCAAAGGAAGACTAGAAGGTACTAGGCAGTAGGTAGCAATGGCACATGCGCGCCATCTGTATCACTATAAATACACTATACTCCACTTGATGCTGCTGTTTCGCGCGGGTTAATTCGCTAACAATTAAAGAGGATCAGACGATTGTGTAAGGGACGAAACCTCTTGAGACAAAGTCCCAAAAAGGGGTGTTCTTTTTATTGGCGATGAACTTTATAATTGGAAACGGAAAACAACGTGCCTCCAAGGGGCGCAAGCACACGAGTTACAGAAAAGGAAATGTTTAAGTCTAAAAGCTAAAGGAATGAAAATTACATATTCTCTGCTCGAGAGTTTTGGATTCGGTCTTTGCTTCTAAGTTCTTTCTCCCTTTTATACTTCATAGGCGATCCCTTTGTGATTAACTGCTCTAAAAAACTGCTTGATCGCCCAATAACTACCCACTTTCTTTGTAATGGCCACTTTGTCATGCAACTGTCTTTTAACTGCTGCCATTATCTTGCATCGTTCAACCGCTTTCGATTGAACCCCTTGAGTCGTGGAACGTGGTGAAATTACTTTAGCAACTGCCTCAATAACTGCATCATAATGCGTTATGTTTGTTGATACCTTGGGCGACTTGAAGATTTGGGCGAGACTTTGGACAACCGTATGCCACTCTATTCGTTCAGACTCTGAGCGACTTGCAAACTTGGGCGATGGCGTTACCGCACTATTGGGCCCCTTATTTGGGCATTCACCTTGATTCGTTCAATTGGATTTCGTTCTTTGGGCTGTCTGATTTGGGGACCCTCCAATTGGACTTTATTCTCTGAGCTGTTCGATTTGGGCTGAATTTTTATTTGTCAACAGCTGCCCTTTTCAATGGTGAAAAGGAAAAACTAGCTTTGAAGATACTGTTATGATCTCTCTCTCTCTCTGTGGCTTCCTTTTGTTTCGGTAGTTTTGAGAAAATTTTGGAGACAAAAACCCTTTAATCCATACTCAAAAAGCACACAAAGAAAGTGAGACTGTGAGAGAAAGATTAAGGAAAAGGAAAAGATGATAGAGGAAGGCCAAACGCGTAGCACACCATACCATACCGTTCACGATGCTGCCTCCACCTTACACCACAGAGAGAAAAAAACACCCACATGCTTCCAACTTACACTACAGAGAGAACAAACAGAATAGTCCTTGGTGAGGTTGCTTCAGAGCTTTTGTCAATGGCGACGGTGGTGTTTTATGGTAGAGATAAGGGAAAGAATATAGATGGTAGAGAGAGAAAGGAATTATGGTTGAAATTGAATTTGGGTGAAATATTTAATATTTAAATTATTAAATCAATATCTGATTTCTGAATGATGAAACTTTGGCCTTGATTTTTGAATTGTAATGTTTAAAGTCTTGGTATTATGTAATTTTCACATAAATAAATTACTAAACTAATATATCAATGACTTTTTTTATTTTGTATGCTAGAAACATCACAGATGAATACATCATTGTCAAAAAACTAACAGAAATGATGCCTAGTTCATCAATAGATCAATAAAATGAGTTAGGTCTTCAATTAATTTGAAAAATATTAATTTTTTCCATTTTGTTAATTGTTAATGTCTATTTTTTTTTGCTATGTCTTAAATTTATTTTCATATTTGTAGGATTGATATCATTAAATATTGTGAAAATAATATTTCACTTTCCGTTTACCCTTTTGATCTGAATATGAAGGAAATGCAAGTCCTTGAAAAATAAATATTAATTATTACACATGCACGTAAATACTGAAATGCATACTTGAATTCCAGTTTTAATTACAACTATATGCATAAATAAAAATGAATGGCAAATATGATACACGAATTAACGTGAATGTTAATTAATTTTGAATTAATACCAAATAATATATACGTGACAATGGATATTAAATTATTTATACGAAAAGAATATAATTTAATTTTCAATTTAGTACAACTAGATGCTAATTAGCATATATAGACGTGAACAATGAAATGCATTTTTGAATGTGAAATTCTAAATATTAATTAAATATATGTGAATGTTCATGAGAATTAATATCAAGGACATGAACGTGAATTTCTAATTTATATAAATTAAATGAATGCGAATGTTAATTAACTGAGAATTGATAACAGGGAATACATCAATGACAAGGATTTTGTAGTATTTATTATAGTTTATAAATTAAATACATATTGAAATGCGAAAATATATAATATTGAAATAATTGTATTGTAGTAGAGCTATTAAAAAAAAAAAAAAGATTCTGACTTAATGTGGTATTTAATATATTATAGAAGTCTGTAGTTCATCTTCATGCATTTTGATACTATAATTATGCTATTTTACAATGAAAATGTATTTAGTAAATATGAGTGTTTTGATCTACGAGTGAGCTACACGATATTTTATTTGCACTTGACATGACAAGTCATGAGGTTTTTAATGATAAAACTTTCGTTTTTGATAAGAAGCTATGTGCATTTACGCAAGAAAAATAAATAAAATTACCATATTTATGATTATTACATTTTAAGATTTATCAAAATTTGAGAAACTTGCCATAATTCAGATCATAATTCAAAATATTTATATGAAAATATATAATAATTGATTTATTATTTAATATAAGAATATGACGAATTGGTGGTTATTAAATGATAATTGATTTCTCTCTTTTTCATCGTATTCATTCCCTAAAAGTTTGACTGAAGTAATTTTCTCCCACATTTAAACATTTCTGACAGGAAAGTGTAAATTATGGCTCCATGAATTCATAACTTCCTCCACATATTTTCTAGTTACAATATCATAATAGTTCGCAAATCACTATTTCGCATTAGGGATGGCAACGGAATAACTAGGAGTTGGGACAACCATTACGGTCTTCTGTCCCATTAGATATTTTTTTATCTCATTGCCCCGCTCTCATACCTGATTAAGGTACGATGGGATAGGGCAAGGCCTCTGTCTTGTTTATTTATATTTTTTTTAATTTATATTTTTAATGTCTTTAGTTAGTGAAAGTTATTACTTTTTTTCCATTTATAGAACAACTTATGTTTCTTTTAGAAAAAATTGTCAAAAACTTAGTCCTTGTTTGGTAAAAATTAAAGCGCAGTGCTACAAGTACAACACATTCGACAGCATGGATGACAATTTTCTCACATGTAGGGGTGGGGCCTGCGATTATGTTGACAACCCCCTCACATATAGGGGATGAGGCCATAAGTATTTTAATCGTGGGGCCCACATTTGTGAGATGGCTGTATATATGTACATCACTTTGGTGCTATACACACATCAATTCGCAAAATTGAAATCAAAGTTCTAATTTAAATCAAAATCAACAATTAATTTTAATCACATATTTTGTAGAACTCATAATTTTTCAACCATACATTTCATCATTTTTTTTAATCAAAATTTAATAAAAATACTATTTTAATCTCCATCAAATAAGAGCTTATATTTTGAAATGAATTTTAAACGGGGCGAGTAATAGGACAGAGACCATGTTCCCGGTATCCGTTAAGGGACAACAATCCCCCATCCCATCCTGCTCCTTGCCTCGTGTACACAATTAGGCAGGGAATCGTCGTCACGTTCTTGATGGAGCTCATGAGTATTGAGTTTAACGAATATGTTTGTTTTTCTCATTCTGCATGTCATAATAGGGGGTCATTTGAAATTCCTAAAAGTTATGTATCATTTAATAATATGTGACTATACATACGTGTTGTTCCTAACAGTGTGACATTCATATTAAAATTTATATGTGATAAATCTAAATTTAAGTACGCGGATAAAGTTAATATGTGACCAATAATTTTATACAATGAAATTATTTTACCATATATATTGTTCACAAAATCATATCAATTGTAACCTATGAGACGTGAAATTATAACCTCCGTAATGATGTGATTATATCAATGTGATATACGAAATTGTGACTTGATAACATGTGTGATGGAAAAAAGATACACAGCAATTGTGACCTTTTTAGTTTTATGCTGTAAGGATTTTTAATCAATAGATGAGCTTATATGTGTGAATAATTGTGTATTAAATTAAAGGCTATCGAATTCGATTGAACCCATTTAAAGTGATTTAATAAGGTTTCGATTTTTGGGCTTTAATTTATCCAATTAAAGTGTGGGTTCTATATGTGTAGAGATTGGGTTTAAGTCCTAATTCTATGATGAGCCGATTTAGGTTAAAAGGCATTGCTATATAAATACGGTTATGATCCCCAAATCACATGTATTATTCATTCTCTTCTGCATCCCAGCACAGAGAGAAAAATGAGGCTGCGTGTAAATTTGAAAAACAAAATTGCGAATTCATTATTGCATTAACCATGTCTGATTCAGGTACGCTTCCACTATAATTTATGTATTTCTTGATAATTTAATATGAAAAATCCGGTGGTTTAAAATAATAAATTATCCTACATATGCATGCAACCTATATGACCTCTCATAATTGCGGCAAAGAAAAGAGAGCAAGTGTCTCTCTCTCTCAATAATATCGAAAAGAAAGAATCCCATTTTCTGTAATTCGAATTTTAAAAAATTTAAAATCAGATATATATTATTACAATTAACGGTATTGAGGACCAAAAAATAAAAAAATAAAAAATCTAATATTTTTAAAATAAAAATATCTGACTTGTAATTAAAAAAAAATACTTAATTTTTTATGATGAAAACTTAAAAGCATGTTTTCCTCTAATTTTCTCTTTACGCAATTCTTTTCTTTTTATTCTTCACAAGGAACCCATATTTGTATAGGGCCAGTACAAAACGAAGGACCCCAACAGTCAACTTGATAATTATTAGTTTAACCAACAGGTCATATAGCTTCAGATTTTTCCTTCCTTCCACTAGAGAAGTTTTTTTTTTTTAAACTTACTAATGTTGTCAATTATCATCGTTCCTTCTATTGTCAGTATAATAATTTTAAGAAGATATCTAAGAGCTTTTTGAGAAGTAAAAAAATTTCATTAACCTCTCCCAGATTAAAGGTTAATGTACTTTTCAGTTAAGCCAGTTTCAAAATTGTCTAGTGTGCCTTAGCCAAACATATTAGATCATTTTGTCTACAGAATTGCAAAATAATTCCTAAGAAACCCTTTTCAGCAAACTATCCACATTCCAAAATGGTTTCAGAAAATTTCCAAGTTACACGTTGCATGTTCCGGAATTGCTGTTCTTGTTTTGAGTGCATTTGTCCAGAGGTTATTGATCGAGAAATTGCAGGATTTCAACAAGAACTACATGGGCTTTTACCTATCATTGTTCGGACTCCCTTCTCGACCGTGTGACCCCTAATGGCACGATCAGTGTGGAGAAGGCCAGACTAGGCAAATAGATAGGCTCCTTTCCCACTGCTAAAGTAGAGCATGAAAACAAGAAAAGACAAATGATGGTTTTTTAACCAGCAGCAGCACCCCCATCTCGGTATGCTGGTACTAGGAGTCCTCTCGCCGCCAACCAGCAGACTATCATGTGGCTGGGTTTGAATTTAATAGCACTAGACAATATAAAAGATAAAAGTAATCTAAAATCTTATAAGGTGTAGTCCAGTGCAACAAACCAAACACGCACTTCTTGTTAACGGAAATGCATGTCAATGAACCATGGACTGATTCTGACTTCTCAATGATATTCTAGGGAGGATGTTAAATCTTCAGGAGATGGACAATAATTATCCATACAATAAAATTGATAATTTCGCCACTTTACAACAAAAAATACACTCGAGCTTTTGAAAGAAACTGCAGAAGAAAATATAGAAGTATATCCATGTTGTATAGTCACCAACCACATTAGTGTAACACGAAAAAAATGACAAATAAGAAAAGTGCATGGCTGATGGAGCCAAACTTGGATACCAGGTTGGCTGAATTATTGTCAGGCGTAAAGCTTCCCTCAGGAGTGCCCGTGGTCAAAACAACAACTATCCAGTCCTTTTCAGAACCAATCCCAGCTCCAGTGTACTTCGTGTCATTTAGATAGCCCGAGTACTGTGACTTTGTAAAGTTGGAGACTACGAGACTTGAGACCAGGTCAGGAACACAAGCAGGCAATATTTGTCCATCCCGTGTGACAGTGACATTTAAATCACACTTGGATAGGAGGTTGGGGAAGCCAGAAAACCGAGGTTCAGTACCTGGTACGGTGTTGGAACCAGTACTGTTGGTTAATGATAAAAAAAATAGGTTGCCGCCCTGCCCCCGTCTAAGGCGGAGCTAGGGTTTGGTCCCCCCCCCCCCCCCCCCCACCCACCCCCCCCCCCCCCCCCCCCCCCCAAATAATATATTCCAATACAAGTTTGTCATTCATTCACTATTCTACAGTATTCCATTGTTAGTTACAAAAGGGTAAAATTGTAATAAAAAACTAGTAAATTCTCTATAAATGTAATGGGGGGAGCTGGGATATTCATTCAGGGAAATAGTGGGAAAATTGGGGAGAGACAAGGCCTCTCGAAAGCCTTGGAATTGTCCAGTGTCTACTTTCACGTTTATTGCAATAAAATAACAGTTTGATTTTACGATTTAGCTTCTTCAAATCAGGTTCCTATCAAGTCACCATGCACTAAATTATGCATCATAGGAGGCACTGGATCTGTATGAATGCTTGATATGACAAAGAAATGATAACATAAAAATGATAAATAAAATGCCGTGCATATATGAACCAAGACCGGTCATAGATTTGTTATCGCAAAATATTGAGCCATAAACAAGAGAAAAACCAACGATAATCAGAGTGAACTATTCCAGATGCCAAAAATCCGTAAACGAGCACGAGAGCACACAACTATGTACTGAAATATTTCGTTAAGTCAGAGCAACAAAAAGAATCAGCAGTTGCGAAAAATAGTTAGTAAAGGATTTAAAGACATCAAAATTTTGATGGATCGAAGAAACTGAGTGGTTAAACAAATGTTTCACCATATTGTGAAGTGTGAACAAATTTATATTGCATTCACTGGGACATCCTGCAAATGTGAGGTTGATGATTGATCCAGAGCAGAGATAGAGACAACCGATTCGATGGTGCATAGAGTTCAGGACCTAAAGCACTATTACGAGAGAGGACATAAGGCATCAAAGACCCCATAATAACTCTTCTGCTCAAGCCAAGTTATTACAAACTGGAATCGCATTGAAGAGAAAACCTAATGACAAAGACCACATTTTCTGCCCAACCCAAGTTCACTTCACACATAAATCAAAGCGAACTACTATCTGTTTACCATTAGACCCTGTTTGCTTTAGTTAAAAATATAATTTTTTTAGTATATTTTGATAAAAGTTGTGGATCCCATGAAATGTGTGGGTGAAATGAATTTGAGGAAAAAAAGAGAGAGAGAGATTTAGAAAATTGGAGCCAAATAGGGGCTTAATGATATGAGGTGTCATCAATGTTTTTTTAAGTAAAAATTGACCACAATTTTCTTGCGAAGAAATAAACTAAATATCAACATAGAATTATAGTAATACAAATTTTTGAAACTATTTAATAAAAAAATGCTGTTAGAAGGAACAAAATAGCACTACGATAATATTGAAGGTTGATGTCTTAATGTTTGATGTTACACACCTTAAATTTTAAAATGATTCTAGTCTCCCAAGATCTCCAATATGGTAAGAGGGGAAGAATTGCTTTTGCAATCTAATACATGAAGAAAATGATCCCAGGGGATTAAGAGACTCCAATTATCTTGTTTTGGGAAATTATTCAAATTAAGATCAGAAGCAGGTTGCTTATCTTGTCCATAATTAATTGATGCCATATAGCCCTATCCATTCGTTTAACCTAACTCTCTTTTGTCGCATTGCAAGAATTCGAAACTAGTTTTTGTACCGATCCAATAAAAGTAAAATATACACCATTCTAAGATTCCATTTCCTATCCGCTCCCATAGAATTAAGGGATAGATAGATAGTAGTGCACCCCGTTGCATAGATACGGTGTAATTGTAGTGACTGAGTGGATCGAAGATCGAAAGCAAGTTCCAGAATCAAGCACTCTACAAAAAATGTGCCTATTAACCAATCCCACTCACAACATTACACCGACAACAGCATCTGCAAAGGGGAAGTCCTAATAGAGGACTATCTGATCTAATAATAGAAGCAAGAAAACTTTTTGGCCAAGTCCCTTTAGTTGATCATAACAGTGCACAGACCCATATATATAAGAACGGAAGCAGAATCACCTTGATACCAAACCAAATCAACCTGGAAATCTTATTTCAAATGGGATGATCTAGGACGACGAATTAAATGGAAACAAAAATCAGACATGCATCAGATCAATCCTACTTACAGGAAACTGACGCCAAATGCAGCACTCACCTTCAGACTTAGGCTTTCAGATCTCATTGATTTTCAATGTACATTGCATAATAAAGATCCACTTCAAAACCAACAAATCCATGCCAAATAGATCTTAATCATTTTTAGATAGAGTCAGGTGAAATTACAACTCAGATCTTCAATAGTGAAAGGCATAAAAAAGCACTTACCCATGAAATAAAAAAGAAAGAATAACAACACGATCATGAAAATGGTAAATGCAAAACTGAACTAGATCATTCAAAAAGAATATAAAATACTATAACATATGGAAGACAAAAAAAGATTAGATCTTAAGGCAAAAATTGTCCTCAAGCTTTTATTTTGAATGATCCCAACTCACAAACAAAAACAAAAAGCAAAATCACACACCAGACCAACAGGAGCGAATTAAATCTATATAATTAAAAATGACAATACAATATCAGGAGAAAAAGGAAAGAAAACAATCAGATCTGTACTTAAGTTTCATTCATTCTTATTATATTCCCTTCGTTGCATTCAACAAAAGAAGAGTGTTCACACATTTAGCATAAAAGCATTTTAAACACAAATCATAACAAAGAAACAAATGGGAACAACAATCCAAGTGGGTAAGCAAAAAATGTACAAAATTAGGATTTACCATCGCATTGGACCAGGATAATGGAATGTAAGAGCAAAGAGAGGAGGAGGAGGAAACGTAGTAAAGACTCCATTGGACTGAGTTGAACTCGGAGCTTCTGTATGTGAAAAGAAAATTTCTTTGACGCTAAAAGGAAATATAAACTGATACTGTCGTCTTGCTGAAGTTTCAATTTCCTATTTACACTTTGTCCTCGTATTAACTTCACAAAATGCCCCCGTTAGCCTCCGTTAATTTTCATTCCATTACATTTTATTTTTCTCTTTTCTATTTTTCACCCATAATTTTTTATAAAATAATATTACACGTAAATCGAAAATTATTAGTTATTTTTCAACCACTCATTTAAAAAAAAAAAATACTATTCCATCCATTTTCATTTCTAAAAAATGGGGGCCAAACAGGGGCAAGATTTTGCCAATTTGGAGCAACTTACAAAAAGTTTATCTGTTTGGTGGAGATTAAAATAAGATTTTTAAGCAAACTTTGATAAAAATTGAGAAAATTTGCGGTTAAAAAGTCACGGATTCCATAAATTATATGGTACAATTAAATGTTAACTTTGGCTTAAATTAAAACTAAATTATAATTACTATAATTCCTACCAAACAGGTAAGTTCAGACACAAGATTAAGTATTAACTATTTATAGTATCAATCATAATTCAAATATTATTTAGCACCCTTTTGATCCCCATTAAATTCAATTACATTACATTTCATTTTTCTCTCTCCTATTTTCAACCACACAATCTTCCATAAAATAATATTATATGTAAATCGAAAACTTTTTTTTCTTTTTCAACCATTCATTTTTCTAAAAAATACTATTATCCCAATTTTCATTTTCAGGTAATGAGGATCAAACGGGGCTTAATCTAGGTTACTTGTTTGAAATACTAAAATATCTAACGTTAGATCCACAAAAAATTATTAACTTTTAAAATTGAATTTGTTTTTAATTAAAAATGGAAAGTTATACTATTGTAGCGTTTTAATTTTTCTTGATGCTCGGCTTCTTTCCTTTTTCTAGTTATCCTTTACATAATGAAATTTATCTATAACTAGTACATTTTATAGGTGAATACTAATATGAATTCAAATGAGTCAAAACATTTATGGTAGATTCTACATCTTAAGTCTTTCTATTATGTCATCTGGGTTATGATCTTCATCTAATATACATATTGAATGATTCTAAGAATTTACATTCGATACTTCTCATTCTCCCACTACAATCGTTCTTCTTCTTCTTCTTCTTCTTTTTTTCCCCTTTTTGCTACTTCGAGAGTAGCTACTTCAGCTTCCGCCATAGGTAGTTGTTGAACTTTCATCCAAGTTTTAACTGAGTTGTTCACTAACATGTCAATAAGGCTATGAGTTGAGTTAAAAAAATCTTCATTCCCACGGTGAAAACCATTAGAATATTCCAAACTCCAAGATAGCAGAGCATGTGTGAGGACTTTTCTGTAAAATTACAGATCTAATTTTCCTTTTCCAAAATTCACATGAACATTAAAAATTGGTGGATGCAATTGAATTTGGATAGCGTGTCTCAATCCTCCTATGGCATGCATCCCATGGAGGCACAACAGGACCCACTGTTGACCAGTTTCTGCCTTAAAAATCACAAGTTTATAGAATTTCATTATATTCTCTTCTCTGCAACAAGATGACAGTTACCGCCGACGGGCGAATAGCGCTGTCAGCCGCCGGCCAATTGCATGGCATTGCCGGATTGTCGAGAAGAAACGGGAGGCTCGTGAAGTTTGGGAGTGGAGAGTTCATGGGGGAGAAGCTTAAGTCAACACAATTTCAGCAGAGGACTAAGCACTATGGTAATAAGAATCCAATCTGCATGTCGCTTACAGCAGATGTTGCAGGTGAGGCTAAGGTGAGTTCTAACTAATTCAAACAATAGAGGGCAGCCCCCGTCCCCCATTCCACCCACTCATATACAATCCAGGTTATTTTTCACTGTTCTTATTTATACAAGGATACAAGATGTATTGTTACCTTAAAGAACTCTGTTACCCTGTACAGTTGAGGGACCTGGAGATGGAGAAAAGGGATGCGAGAACCGTTGTAGCCGTTATACTAGGAGGTGGAGCTGGCACTCGTTTGTTTCCTTTGACTAAGCAGCGTGCCAAGCCTGCTGTAAGTCTTCATACCTGCAGTGAACAGACATAACAAATGTTCCAGTTGAACAATTCCTCTACTTTAGTCAAAGATTTATTCTATTCTTAATATTTCAGGTTTCCATTGGAGGATCATATAGGCTGATCGATGTACCTATGAGCAACTGTATCAACAGTGGGATCAACAAAGTTTATATTCTCACTCAATTCAACTCAGCATCACTCAACAGGCATATTGCGCGTGCTTACAACTTTGGAAGTGGAGTCACACTTGGAGATGGCTATGTTGAGGTAATCATCAAGTTCACACTTCTGCCCTGGTTAGTATTACTATTACCCTGGAAACTGATACAAAGGGAAATGCACGTAAATTTTGTTTATCAACTTGTGTTCACCTGCAAATTGATTGCTTCCAACGACAGGTCTTAGCTGCCACTCAAACTTCAGGAGAGTTCGGTAAAAAATGGTTTCAGGGTACTGCAGATGCTGTGCGGCAGTTCCACTGGCTTTTTGAGGTATTGAGTTCTAGTTCTATTACATGAAATGCATTGAGAACCATTTCATTGCTTGCTCCCAAATTGTGTAGAAAAGAGCATAGTTTGCTCCTGGACTTCAATTTGCATCAATGGTATTCATCGACATCCTAGTTTCTCTAATACATTCTACCTTCAAGAAACATGCTTGGAAGGATATTCACGATGGAAATCTTGATGTCCAGGAGTAAAATCAGCACACTTTTAAGAAAAATATCCATCATAAAAGTAATCAGGAGATGAAGATCAGTTTTAAAACACTGCAGAAGACAGGTATATAAACTCAATAGCTCAGACTTCTCTGGAACTCAAATGGAATGCCCTAATTCTTCCCACTGCAAGTATAGCTTAAAAAGTTATTATAAACTCAGCAGTTTACACATCAAACAATTTAATCTGTTAACAATATCAATTCCATAACAAAGAGAAAAAAACAGTCCAGGCTTAAGTGAAAATATACCAACAAGAAACGAAGTATTTCGCCTGTATACAGAAAAAAATTCCCATAAATTCTTTACGTAACTAGAAGAGATTGACTAAGATCTCGATGATTGAATTTTGTAATCTATTACCATTTCTTGAAAATGGAACTCACCTTGTTCTACTCCTTAAATCTATCACTCAACCATTAATATGTTAAAATCATGAAGCTGTGGTCTTACATATGATGCCATTCCCTGCCTCGTAGGATCCGAGAAGCAAGGATATTGAAGACGTGCTCATTCTATCTGGAGATCACTTGTATAGGATGGACTATATGGAATTTGTTCAGGTAAGAAAAAACTTAAATACCTCTTGCACTGTGCACTATTTTGATGAAGCTTGTTCCTTTTTTCTCTTTCTTTTTTCCCCCTTTTTTCCTTTACTTTAATGGCATTGCATAAGATTAATGTTCTTCTTTCTGCAGAATCATCGGCAAAGTGGTGCAGATATTACTCTATCGTCTTTACCAATAGATGACAGGTTGATAATTGGTTCAATCTCCAACAAAAATAAAATAAGTAACATTATTATTAATCATGAGTTTAAGAAAAGTCACGAGAAAAAAAACAGATATGACAATTTTAAGTGGCTTGAAGTTACAAGATAACTTCCACATCGGCGACATCAAAAGGTGGCATCATGATGTTGAAAATAAGGACCATAAGCAATAACCAAACATCAGAGTAGGACTTTTTATGTTCCTTGCAAGGGATTTGAAGTTCCTCGTGTATAACTTTTTCAATATTGATATATAATCTTTATCCCGCATCAAAGTTTTTGGGTTTTTCTGCAGGCATACAAATTAACATTTTCAGATGATTTATCTGTTTTAGCCGTGCCTCAGATTTTGGTTTGATGAAGATTGATAATAAAGGAAGAGTCCTCTCATTCAGTGAAAAGCCTAAAGGAGATGATTTGGGATTTGAAGTTCCTCGTGTATAACTTTTTCAATATTGATATATAATCTTTATCCCGCATCAAAGTTTTTGGGTTTTTCTGCAGGCATACAAATTAACATTTTCAGATGATTTATCTGTTTTAGCCGTGCCTCAGATTTTGGTTTGATGAAGATTGATAATAAAGGAAGAGTCCTCTCATTCAGTGAAAAGCCTAAAGGAGATGATTTGAAGGCAATGGTAATTGTCAAAGTTCTAAATTCTGATAATTTCTTGGACAGTGCCGTTGAATTTCCTAAAGCAGCTATTAATATATATTTCAGGCAGTAGATACAACTGTTTTGGGACTTTCAAGAGACGAAGCAGAAAAGAAACCTTATATTGCTTCAATGGGAGTTTATGTCTTTAAGAAGGAAATACTTTTGAATCTTCTAAGGTAACAAAATAGTCCTTGCATGTGGAAAGGCAAGATTGGTTGTGCCTCCCAACCTCTTCCCATTTTGTAGCATATAAAAGCACAGTGCAGCATGAAGTTTCAGAATATACCTCTAAATCTGAAAATTTGCAAAACAACAAATCAAGCAATTCACTTTTCCATGACAGCCAACATAATTTTAAGCTATATCAAACATGAAGATTTGAAGTGCACTTTGTTTTTTGTTGATTCAGATGGCGATTCCCAACTGCAAATGATTTTGGGTCAGAAATTATCCCTGCCTCAGCCAAAGAATTCTACATTAAGGTCTCGTCAACAATTCCTCTATCAGTCTTTTAGATAAATAATTTTCTCATAAATTCAAGATGCCATCTTCTATATGCATGAATGAGTGTTCCAATGCCCTACCTTAAACTGCACTTATCACCTACATTATCAGGCATTTATACTAGATAATAGCTTGTTATTCAAGATTTTTTAATCCCAAAAAAGCACGATTTAATATAGATCCTCACTATGCGAAAACTGCACACTTTATATCAACTTATTTAGACATTTTTTAGGAGTCTGTTAAACATAGATGTAGGTAGATTGTTTTAATATTGTTCAACTCTTAAACCCTTGTACCTTTGTATCCATGGCAAATTTGTTCTAAAATCTGCATAATTCTGCAGGCTTATCTATTCAATGATTACTGGGAAGACATCGGTACAATTCGATCATTTTTTGAAGCAAACCTCGCCCTTACTGAACATGTAAGCATCTTATATACTTGTACCTCGAGTGTGATTTCAATCATCTCACAACTACATGTGGCTTATAGCTCATTATTCTTTACAGACAGAATTGTCTTTGTTCAATTTTCTTTTATTTACTTGTTTTGATATTTTAGCCACCAAGATTCAGTTTCTATGATGCAACAAAGCCAATCTACACATCAAGAAGAAACCTACCACCATCAAAGATTGATAACAGCAAGGTTATTAAATCTCGATTCACTTCTAGTTTCTTCATGCACCGTGTAACAAAGAACATTCTTTTTGCAGATTTTGGATTCAATTGTATCACATGGTAGTTTCTTGACTAACTGCTTCGTGGAACACAGCGTTGTTGGTATCCGGTCTCGTATAAACACCAACGTTCACCTAAAGGTTTGTTTTTATTTAATTTTCTATTTCGAACGATTTTTACAATTTCTCAGCTCTTGCTCAAGAAAAACCTACCGTTCTATGGAATTCTTGAATGCTCACTTAAAAAGAGTGTCATCATTCAAGTGCAGTTGACCTCCATTGTTAATAAAACTAACCATCGTGCACTGGATTTCTATTGAATCTTAAATATACTTATTACACTGGATACTCATTTACGAGCAGGACACATTAATGCTTGGAGCTGACTACTATGAAACTGATGCTGAAATAGCATTATTCTTAGCAGGGGGCAAGGTTCCTACAGGGATTGGAGAAAATACAAGGATAAAGTACATTCCAGCCTCTCTTCTAGAAATAATCTCTTTTCTCATCTTTTCACCTGACTCCATCTACATTATGCAGAGAATGTATTATCGACAAGAATGCAAGAATCGGTAAAAATGTTGTCATCGCAAATTCAGAGGTATTTTTCTCCAAATAATAGTCTCAACAAGGACAGTTATCAGAAACTAGTTTTGTTGCTAAAACTATTAGGATTACTACTGCTTATCATCTTACAAAAATTGGTATTGAGCCTTTATCAGTTTTCTGTTCAAAGCTCGGATACTGGTTAATTCATTCTGTGAAATGACTTTCAGGGCATACAAGAAGCTGACAGATCGTCAGAGGAGTTCTACATCAGATCAGGTGTTACAGTAATATTGAAAAATTCAACAATTAAAGATGGCACTGTTATATAACATTTTAATTCTGTCCCTCTTCAGCTGGATAGCATGAACATCAAACTATTGTCAATCAAGAATTTTGTATAAATGACACCGACAGTGCAGAAGTTCGAAATAATATTCGTGTTATTCATGAATTTTTGATACAGGTCATACATTTAATGCGATTCCAAAATCAAACAAACAAACTTGATTATTAGGTTCATAATTCAGTTATATTAGCTTTTTCAGGTAAATCTAGATCTGCTAAGAACAATGATAGAGGAGATATAAACAACTGGAAGTGAAACAGAACGAAATAACTAAATATGGTACAAACCGAGTAAAAGAAAATTTTCATTTACAACAATAACTCTCGCAATGAAACATCAATTCATTTTCAAATCTCTGCAATACAAAACGTTCTTCTGATGTTATAATGCTGGTAACAAAACATTTACCATCTGAGAATGGCTTCCTACCTGTTCTTCCAGCTTGACGAAGATAGTTCACTGCATCTTTTGGAAGATCAAAGTTGTATATATAAGTCATATCTGGCAGGTCAACACCACTAGCTGCTATATCTGTTGCAACTAGAAGATAGTCTCCTCCTAGTTTAACATTCTATATGAAAGAAATAGATAAAATCAGACTGAGGAAACTCGTGCTGGCATATTGCAACACAGACCGTTTAATACGTCCAGTCACAAACTTTACTAAGGATGCAGAGGAGAAATTCATTAAAGTCCATTAAGGTTCTTACAGCTAAGGATTCTGCTCGTTGTTTGCCAGTAAAATTATTTCCAGGCATTCCAAATGTAAAGTCTTCAAAAACTCAACTAGAGGAGTTGTGGTGAAGAATTTCCAGCGTTCTTCGACTTCTCAGACTGCACATCAAGTGAAAGATAATGCTAATACGCCAAAATGCTAAATTCAACTACAGGTTGAAAATCGAACATTACACATTTTCTGAATTTGAAGATCAGTCTCTAGAGACTCTAAACAGATTTGAGAATCTAATTCAACGTACAAAAGCATGATTGATCTTGCAATAAATCTGAACCCGGATCACCTCAAAAACAACACACACTCGCAGTACATGACTTCTTGTAAAGATTGCATATGATTAATAGAAAAATTAAGAGATCATATACAAAAAGTTTAATAAAAGGTAAAACTCAAAAATGTGGATCAGAGTTCAATTAAGTGTGTACTAGGATAAGTAATTTTAGACTGCAACATGGAGGCCAGTGATCAAATATCTGTATAAACATAAAAATGTTAAGCAACTTGGTATAGGTGCCACTTTTCAGCCTCACATATGAATATTATTTGGCCCAAATTACCAGAAAGCATAATTTTATCAACATCGCAGAACTGCAAGAGCATCTTACCGCCCTAGTTGATGGTGAATTCATCATACTTCACCAAATCATGCATGTGGAC